>NW_004524605.1:12866540-12881383 GCF_000260255.1 Octodon degus
AAAAAAAAAATCAAAAATATAGTGTATTGGAATATTGCAGGTTTCAGCGGCCAAGGTTTGATCCAGGGCATATCCTGCCGGCCCCGCCCCCAGGGCACGCTGAGATGGTGATTGAGACTGGGCATGGTAGCACTAGCCTGTAATCCCAACGTTTTGCGAGACTGAAAACAGGAGAATCACTATGGGTCCGATGTGTGCAATGGGACCCTGTAGACTAGTAGACTCTGTCCTCAATACAAAAAAAAAAAAAAAAAAAAGCTGAGAAGTTACATGGTTGCCCTCAGCTTGCAGACTCCAGACAGTGCTATTACCCAGGCATCAATAGAAAATGCTAGCAGTGGGAAAAAGGAAAAAAAAAAAAAAAAAAAAACGCAGAGAAGATATGCAAGGGGCCCTGGCTGGAAGCTGAGGCCGATTCTCCAGGCTGTCTGGTTTCCAGAGGTCCGGAGGCTTCCGGAGCTGCCCTGGAGCTGAGGAAAAGAGCAGCCAGCAAAGACCGGGGAGGGAGGGCAGCCAAGTGAGCCGCGGGGGCCCTGCTGGGCTTTCTGAGCTTTAAGGACACCGGCAACATGGTGCCACTGAGCGTGAAGGGGACACTTGGATCCCAGAATGGGACACCTGGATCCCAGGGTGGCTGGGTTAAGAAGCCCGGCCCTGCCAGGATTCTGGACGGAGAGAGGAGGGAGCCAGGGCACACAGTTCAGAAGGTGGAGAATGGGCCGGGGAGATGGCTCAGTAGAATAAGGGCTTCCCTGGCAAGCGCGAGGGCCTGCGTTCAATCCCCGGTTCTGCCCCCCACCCCTCAAAAAAAACAGGTGGAGCAAGCAGGACTGATCACTTCTGGAAAGAGAGCAGTATGGCCAGAAGGTGACTCCAAGACTCTGCTGCCAGGGGACAGGGTGCCAGCACCTCAGAAAGCCTGGAGGATCGCAAGACTTTCAGGAAGTTGCTGAGCTGAGCCACCAAGGGAGGACTGCTGGCTGGTGCTGGAGGTAGGTCTGGGTTCAAGGTGCCGGCAGGAGGCGCTGGCTCCTACAAGGTCCTGCGAAGCCCGTAGCCTGGATTAGGTACTCAAAGGAATGCCTGTGGCTAAGGGTTGGGCCTGGGCCTTGAGCCTTGGAAAGGTGAGGTGGCATAGGTGACCACATGTCACAGAGGAGCGAAGGGAAGGCCGAGTCCCAGAAGCCAGCACAACAAGGAACCAGAATGGGGCCAGGCACAAACACAGAGGCGAAGGCGACACTGGCGAGGGCTGAAGGGCTGTGGGGCCTGGAGGCTGCTGCTAGTTTACTAAGCTTACAAGGAAAAATAAACCCCTACAATAGCTGGGAACGGGGATTATGTTCAATGAAATTTTAGAAGAGGAGAAATGGAGAGGAGTGTTGGAGAGTAGGGTCATTTTATTTTATCTGTTTAATGTATTTGGTGCCAGTGCTCACTGTGAAGCTTGGACTCTAGTGATCCTCCTGTTTCAGCCTCCCCAGCACTGGGATTACAGGCATGCACCAACATATCTGGACTTGGTTGCTGGCTCAGGGGCTAGCCTGGCATGTGGTGTAGGGGATCAAACTCCAGTGCCTGTGCTTACCTAAACAGGCACTTAGTTCACTGAGCTATCTCACTGGTACAATTTTACTTTTTAAAGGTAAAAAAATAACATAGGTCTCCATGATCTGAAAATGGTCAGAAAGAGAAAGAAAAAGTGCGGAAGGAGAAAATTTGCAGAGCAGGACAGCAGTGAAATCAGGGCCTGGTGGCAAGGCCTGCTTTGGCCAGCTCACAGGTATCAGATTATGGCGCCACTACACGGGTTTATAGGAGCTCTGGCTGATCACTTCCTCAGTGAAGTATGACGTTCACCACAAGTAGCTGGCTGTGCTACCAAATATGTGGGAGGCGAGGCAGGAGGATCACAAGTTCAAGCCCAGCCCACACGATTTAGAGACTCAGAGAAACTCTTTTCTCAAAATTAAAAAATGGCTGGGAATGTAGGTCAGTTCAAAGGTTCTAGGTTTTCTGGGTTCAATCAATTCCTCAGTACAAAGAGGGAGAGAGAGAGAGAGAGAGAGAGAGAGAGAGAGAGAGAGAGAGAGAGAACTTCACCAAAGTTCACAGTGAGGACAGGAGAGACATTTTGGGGATTTGAAGAGAACTATGGACAACTGGATACACTGGGGACAAACGCTCAACTGTCAGGCAGCTCCTGGGGTGCCTCTGCAGCAGATCATCTGAGACACGGAAGTGCGGGAGGACGATGTCCCCAGCCCTCGGCTGCTGTCACTAGAGAGGAGCAGGAAAATCTAGGAGGGTAACGAAGCTCTGTATTCAGGTTTTCCCTAGCTCTGTCCCACACCCTAACAGTGTTCAGCGGCCTCCCAGTCTCCAGGCCCCAAAGGCCCCCTGGCCCCTTCCTAGGCTGCACACCCCCTTCCTTCCGCTTCCCACCCACAGACCTCCGCAGGTTCAGCGGTTTCTAACACGGACCTCCCAAAGTCAGCTCCAGGGCTTCAGAGAACACATTGTATCAGGTTCAGTGAGTTACGTTTCTACAGATGTGCTTACCCCTCACAAAAGTCAATGACCGAAACTGAAGAGAGCTGGCATACCGCAGTGACACCTGCAGGTACTGAGCTAAAGAAGCATGGCTTCGCTCGAGCCACCACTCCATTTTCTTTGGGGTTTTATCTTCCCAATTGATGTGGGGCACTTGCGCAACACAATTCCTAAATAATTCAGCTACCTGAGTCTATTATCCTATTTAAAAGAGAATCAATCACACAACAGACCCAAGGAACCATTTATGTGCACTCCTACTTTCTGCTGCTCAAACCTCACTGTGCTCACTGACCCCACCTAACCCCAAGTGCAGTCCCCACCCCGGCGTAAGCCCACAAGGCTGGACATACCAGTGGGGAGAGGATTCCTCGGCTTCTGGCTGGCAGCCTTCCTTCTCCTGTCCTGCTAAGACTGACTCTTTCTCCAAAGTTCTTTATGGACAGAGACCAACTTCTCCCAGAATTCTCTCCTTATCGCTCTGCCACACCTTTATGAACACTGGGTGGGATGCTTGAAAATCACATCTGGGATCAGTCGATCTCCTTGCAAGATTTTATCCACTTACTAATTGAAAATATTTGGGGGTAAATCCTGGGCTTAGAATGAAGAGGACTTCTCTACTGGGCTGTTTTAATTTTTTTTAATTATTTATTTATTTGGTACAGGGTCTTGCTACACAGCATGGACTCAGTGATCTTCCTGTCTCAGGCTCCGCAGTGCTGGGATTATAGGCGTGCCCCACCATGCCCGATTTTGGTGGCACGCATGGTATATCCAGGGTTCCGGAGCCTGCATTGCATGTGGAAGTGGGGATCACACCCAGGTCCTTATGATACAGGGATAAAAACTGGTCTTGGGTGAGTGACCTCCAAATAATATAGGGAACCTCCAAATGACATAGAGAAAACCGATCTCTGGACCTGACCTGCATGAGTTCATGTTCTCTAAAACCGAAGAATGAATTTTAGGAACAAACGGAGGTTATAAGCAGATCATATTTATTGAGAGAAAGAAAGCTCCTGTCCCAAGAGAGGGACAGGAGGGAGGGGCTGAGCAGGTAGTTCCCTCCCCACCAGGAAGTTGTCTCTTGCAGGGACTTTTATAGAGGAAAACCATGTGGTGAGGCTGGTCTAAGGTGGTGGAGAAGACATGGGAACTTGCTTAGTTGGGCATGAGGTGGGACCAAACTATGGTCAACCAATGAAATTACAAGCACCATTGCTCAGGTAAAATTGATTAAATCCAGTATCAAATGGGAAATCGAGGGGCTGGGGAGATGGCTCAATGGACTCAGCGCTTCCCTGGCAAGTGCAAGGGCCTGAGTTCAATCCCCGGTTCTGCAAAAAAAAAAAAAAATGGGAAATCGAGTCACATAGCAAGCGGACACAAATACGGGACAGGGTCTCTTCCTGTTGGGGGTTGGACTAGTGACTCATTTGGGCTCTTTCAAGTTGATTGATACTATGTAGGATATCAATCCCTAATGCCCATCCCTAGGGAAGTATGTAGCTGCGCTTCCTCTTTTGTCTTGGTCTTGAGGTGTGGCCCATATGGGAGTGTCTGTCTCTTCCAAGTTGCAAAGTCACCTTGTGTTCCATCTTGTCTCCTTGAGGGCCTGGCCCTGTCTGACTGCCTATAATATTCTGTCTAACTCGGCTGCCTACAACACTTACGCTTGGCAGGCGGTGCCTAGACCACTGAGCTATCTCCCCAGCCCTGCAGGGCTATTTTAAAAGATGCAGCAAGGATTTTCACCTGAGGTGTGACCCCAGGCCTGAAACCTCAGGCCAGTTTTGGCAAGGCTGGTACAGGGACTGGATCTGACCACCTTGGAAAACCTCTCAATTTACAGATGAGTACACTGAATGCTGAAAAGAGGAATAGAAACTGAGGCAGCGGTAAAAGCTGTGCTCAAATGTTACAGGCAGCTAAATTAGATAGAAATATTATGGGCAGTTAGACAGGGCTAGGCCCTCAGAAGGAGCCAGTATGGAAGGCAAGACCTTGAAACTTCTGGAGAGAGATACATTCCCCCCGTGGGCCAGACCTCAAGGCCAAATCCACATGTGGCACTGTGGATTTATACTGTACGGAACGCTTATTAACTATATATGGTGACAAAGACTGTTGACATGCTATCAGGATGCTTTCATATGGAAATATTTTAAGGAAATACTAATTGGAAAACAAATAAGAGCACAGCCTACTTTATAGGAACTTATTTTTGTGAAACACCATAACAGAATCACATGTGGATATGATACAGGGAGAAAAATGATCTCGGGTGGGTGACCTCCAAACAATATGGGGAACCTCCAAATGACAGAGAAAAATGATCTCCTGACCTGACCTGGATGAGTTCATATTCTCTAAAATCAAAGAGTGAATTTTAGGAACAAAAGGAGGTTATGAGCAGAATATATCTATTAAAGGAAAGAAAGTTCCTGTCCAAGAGAGGGACAGGAGGGGAGCCCGAGCAGGTTGTCCCCTGTAAAGTTGTCTCTTCCAGGGACTTTTATAGAGGAAAACCATATGATGAGGTGGGTCTAAGGTGGTGGAAAAGGCATGAGAACTTGCTTAGATGGGCATGAGGCAGGATAAAACTATGAGATTACAAGCACCATTGCTCAGGTAAAACTGATTAAATCCAGGACCAAATGAGAAAGCGAGTCACATAGCAAGCGGGCTTGAATACTGGACAGGGTCTCTTCCTATTGGGGGTTGGGCTAGTGACTCAATGGGGCTCTTTCAAGGTGATTGATACCTATTTAGAATATCAATCCCCGATGCCCATCCCTAGAGAAATATGTAGCTGTGTTTCCTCTTTTTGTCTTGGTCTTGAGATGTGGCCCATATGGGATTGTCTGTCTCTTCCCAGTTATAAAATCACCTTGTCTTCCATCTTGTCTCCTTGCAGGCCTGGCCCTGACTGCCTATAATATTTCTATCTAACTTAGCTGCCTGCAACAGATATGCATGTGTGTCTATACAGAAATGTCACAGGAAGGACACAGAGAAACTATTCAAAATAGTGTACCTGTTAGGGACACAGACTGGAACAAGACTGAGATTCAAACTATGTACCTAGGTATTGCTTGAGTATTTTGTTAAGAGTACAGCAGCAAACTCCAGGTGGTGACTTAGATCTGTAATCCCAGCTACTTGGGGACACCAAAGCAACAGGATCCAAGTTGGGGTCAACCAGGCAATTTAGTGAAAACCTATCTTTATTTATTTTATGTATTTATTACACGTTCTAGCAGGGTTTCACTACACAGTAGTGATTCTTCCTGTTTTTCAGCCTCCCAAGTGCTGGGATTATAGGCAGGTGCCACCACGCCCAGTCTCAATCTCTGTCTCAGTAAGCACTAGGGGCAAGGCTGGTAGGGCAGGTCCAAGATCAAATCCCCAGCCCTTGTGTCTGCCTAAGCAGATGCTTTAATCCGCGGAGCTATCTGGCTGGCCCTGATCCTATCTTTAAAAAGAAAGAAAGAAAGAAAGAAAGAAAGAAAGAAAGAAAGAAAGAAAGAAAGAAAGAAAGAAAGAAAGAAAATTAAGAGTACTGGTGATGTGTATCAGTGGGGAGCATTTGCATGTCATGAATCAATTGCCAGTACCACAAAAGAAAGAAGAAAGACAGAAAGAAAATTAGAAAGTAAGAGAGATAATTTACAAAATAAGTGTCAAAACTGTGAATTCTTACAAAATTGGGGACTGTTGTATATCAACATGATCTATTGTATTTGGCCTAATCACAATCATGCTTTTCTATATCCCAGAAATACAGAAAAAAAAGCAAATCGAGTTGCCTAAAGACTCACTGGGCCATCAGCAAGTGCCCAATCATAAAATAATGTTTTCCCCAGTTCTGAAAAAAAAAAAAAAAAAAGAAAGAAAGAAAGAAAAGAAGAAAGTGAAAAGAAAAGGAAAGAAATAATGCCTTAATTAACACACCAGGGCCCTGAGAAGCATATCTTGCTTCTGCCAAGTGGGAAGTACAAGGATCCGCCCCGTGTTTATCTGCGGCTGCAGTCAGAATCTAAGGCACATGTTGCCCCTCCGTGAAACTCCTACCACATGGTTATTGGGCACCTACCTCCCTGCTGTGTGAGAGCCTGTCCTTCCTTATTCCATGAAGGTGGCTTAGAATGCTACATGGCTAAGTTAGGGACCAGGTGAAGGTGACTTGCATTTGCATACAAAAAAAAATAAAGGCAGCCCCAAAAATCTCTTTCCATGTTATTCTGAATGAAGAAGGCTGCAGCTCTGCCCCACCCTTGCCGCTTTCTAGGGGAGTAACTTCCCCTGGATAGTCTCGCTGCTGCATTCTGACTTCCTTGAAGGAAACAAAAAAAATCTATGCATTGGTGGTAGTGTATCCCAGCTCAAATGTGCAGCACAGCCGGCATACATTCCTCCCTCCAACAGGCCTGCAGATGGCTTCCACCAACCTAGTCAACTAGTCAAGCACTACCCTGAACTGTACTAGACACAATGTGTCTTAGAGTGTATTTTCTACACAGGGATTGAAAAGACAACACAGGAGCCGGGGAGATAGCTCAACTTGCCTGGCATGCACAAGGGCCTGAGTTCAATCCCCGGTTCCGAAAAAAAGAAAAAAAAAGAAAGAAAGAAAGAAAAAGAAAAGACAACACATACACACACACATACTATAAACAAGAAAATTTCAAATTTCAATAAATTATTCTGAAAACAAAGCAAACAAGACACCAGGTGTCACTGTACAATGGTGGAAACGGCGAATCCCATAGGTGGAATTTAGGCTGGAGGAAAGAAGGTGCAGCTGGGCTCCAGCTAACCGCCACGTTCTAAAGAGAAGGAAGGACAGTGGTTCACAGGGAGCTGGGCCAGGAAGCCAGTGCGCTGTTCCCAAGCAAACAGGGGCCAGCAGGCTGTCACAGAGGGAGCCCGGAGGGCCTTTGGGGTCAGTAAAAACCATAGAGCCAGGAAGCTGCTGAAAAAGGCTTTCTGTAACAGAGTGTGATGGATGAGCTCAAATCAAATAAAATGCTTGGGCTGCTGTGTGAGGAGGATGGAAAGGAGGAAAGCAGAGGAAGGAAGGGAAGGAGGGGAAGATTAGGAAAGAGGGACGGAATGAATGAGTATAAGAACAACTGAGTATGAAAGAAAAGTGCCATGAAAATCATTTGACCTGGATTTTTTAGCTGACCCAGAAAAAAAGTTTAATTTTCTAAAATAATTACTATTTTGACTCTCTCTCTCTCTCTCTCTCTCTCTCTCTCTCTTTCTCTCTCTGTGTGTGTGTGTGTGTGTGTGTGTTTCTTTCCAACATGCTAAACTTGAACTCTGCAGAGAGCAGGCTGGCCTCCACTCAGTGATGTGAGATTCCCTTTTAAAAGATACACTTAGCTGTGCTGCATTTGTGTAAAACTATATTGTTGCTGGACAGGTGGCTCACATCAATCATCCCAGCATCTGGAAAGCCACGGCAGAAGGATCACCCCAGGGTGGATGCCAGCCTGGACTCTATAGTGAGCTCAAGGCCAGCCTGAGCTATGGAGTGAGACTCTGTCTCAAAGAAAACCCCAGAAGCATAATAAGTAAATAACAATATTTTCATCTTATGGTCAAAGTACCTCAAATAAGATCTCTGCCTTGGACACAACAGCTTCACGTTAGAACTCTACACCTTGCAAGCACATAAATGGACAAAGGTCATCGTATGAAGGATGTTCCTCACTGCCTTGTGTCTCTCCGCCGGGAAATGGGCTCACAGAATACGCACCTCCCTTCTGTTCATAGCTACACAACTATAGAAATAAAGTATGTTATCAAAAAAAGAAAGAAAAGAAGCTACTGTGTGTATCCATTTGTGGGCATGGAGCAGGGGAGAGAACTAGAGCAGAGAGCATGGGAGCCAACAGCCTGCAGGGCGCTGTGTAGGGACCATACTGTAGCCACCAGCATGTGGCCATTGAGTACTGCAGCCTGGCAGCTCCTCAGGATTGAGAGGCGCTGTCAACTTCAGTGTGAAGCAGGGCTCAATTCTTCAGGCTCCTGAGGAAAGCAAGGATGGAGAGTGTCTTCTTCATGATTTTTACATCTGTTCTGTGCTGAGGTGACCGGACTGTGCCCCTGTGGCTTCAGTCTTCAGTGACCCAAAGGCTGTGTATGGAGAGCGTCCTTCCCTGCTGAGGGTGCTGCCTGGCACAGCATGCGGCTTCGCTGGAGGGCGCGGAGACTTGGGCTCTCTGGAAAAGCGTGTTGGGCCCTGGTGTGTGTGTGCATGTGTGTCATGTCACAGTGTACATACATGTCTGTGTCTATGTGTCTGTGTGCAAACATGTCTATGGGTCTTTCTCCCTCCCTCTCCCCCTGTTTCCTCTCTCCACAAGGGAGTAGTTTCTTCTGCCATGTGCTACCCATTATGGTAGTAAGATTCACCACAGGCCTAACAGCAAAAAATTCAACTGGTGTGGATTGCACGTACTGACGCCGTGAGCTAACTCTTCCCTTCTTGTAAACTGTCTCTGGTCCTGAAGCGGGAGGCTGGGAAGGTTGAGTTGGACTTAAGTCCTAGTGTCATTTCCTAGAAACATCCAAGATATGTTTGAATACGTTCTATGGATTTGCTTTCTTTTGCATGGTGGGTCCTTATACTTTCCATCGTTTTCCTAAGCTCCTCTATTTTTCCATCTGTGTCTGCCACCATCACTGAGCATGTATTTTTATTGTAGTTACTGTCTCTGTAGTTATCTGAAAAATTATTACTGATCTAAATTTTTTCTGAAGGCTCATTCATTTCCTTTGTTGATAACACTTCAGAGAGGCCAGTTCTGGATTGCCCCACCTTACTGCCCTTGGGTTTTTCTTTGGTGAGTTGGACATCTAAGGTTGCATCTTATTTAAGTGTCATCTTATTTTTTTAGTTTAATTCTTCATTGATGCTTATAAACTGCCTATAGTGAGTGGCTTTATTGCCAGTATTTACAGCCCTTAGGAAATGACCTCTTTGGAATGCTTTCTGGGTGTAGTTGGCTTTTGGGGTTTTGAATCTATTGCAAGATCCTCTGTCTCTTCAATTTATTTATTAGATATTGCTGTCTACTTGGTGCAGCCCCTGGTTCTTTGGCACCAGCCATTAGTATTTTTTATGCTCCTTAGGTAATGTCACTCTTGGTACACCAGAATAAATGGTTAGAAGAACTATATGTCCTTGAGTAAGTGGTACTATAAGCAATAACAATACCTGGAAACATAGCTAGAAAATGACAACTTGAGGTAACTCTTAATTTGCCACCTTTAACCATATGAACTAGATTTCTGATTATACAGCAATATCTAAAACAAAAGAGCAAACTATATGAATTAAATAAGCCCTCCATATGGCAATTTTATTCTCAGTGGAGAAAAGTTAAGAAGAAGAGAAAATAGAAGAAGAGGTGGAGATTAGATGCAAGGCTAGCAGATAAAGGAGGATCACTTAAGCTTTGGAAAACTGGAGCAGAAGTACCTTTACTTCCCCTGAAGCTCAGGCTGGCTTCTGGCTGTGAACAAGATCTTGCGGCCTGCAGCAGCTGGAGCACCTTCTGCAGGCTGGAGCCCTGCCGGGGGCCTCCCATGGCACCAACAGTTGTTCTCAGTGCCACGTTTGGTAGGCCCCTCTCCTAGCGGGCTCTCGGTCAGCTGCTGTCTCCTGCGGGATGTCCAAACCCACACCTCACACCACACACCAGCCACGTCAGTCTGATGCCTCCACGCTTCCATTCCACTGTGGAGGGCTCTGAGTGCTCCAGCATTCACCCTGCATCTGCAGGTTTGAACCGGTCCTCCTAGGGCGTGAGTCCTGGCTGAGGGAGAGGGGGCCGCCCGCCACCTCCTTTCTTATTGAACTTGCCCTCTTTACTCTGCCCAGGGGCTTTGGTCCTTACTTCAGGTCCTTCCTGGATCTGAAGCAAGTCCCCAAGTCCTTCCTGGGGTCCTTCTCTCATCTTCACATTGCTATATTCCATTGTGTGGAAGCCAGATCTTGAAGAGGCTGCTTCTCTGCTGCTTACCACAGCACGATCTTCCCAAAGGCCCCTGACTTTACCTGTGCTGGAAGAAGATCCACTGCTCATAAATGCAAATGACAGTGGCTTTACGAGTGTGTCTGAGACAACTCCAACACGCCACACATTTTGGATTTAACTGAAACTGGAACACCTTGAGATTGCCACAGAAGCAGTGAAGAGCTTGCTCCCATTTCTAACATCCTGCCTTTGGGAAGCAGAGTTTTCTGTAAAGCCATGAAGATGAGCTTGCGGAGGAGACTGGACGTAAGTTCTAGGCAGGTATCACATGTTCTCTTTCCTCCTCATTGAGCAGGTGAGAAACAAAAGCCTCAGGGCTCCTGTTGGCTGAACGCTATGGCAGACCATAAAGTTGACTCACTGTATATCATAATAACCATAATAAAAATAGAAATAAAACATTCAATAAATTCTTTTTTTTTTTTTTTTTTTTTTTTTTGGTGGTACCAGGGATTGAACTCAGGACCCTTCTCTTGCCAGGCAATCGCTTATTTTACTGAGCTATCACCCAGGCCCTCAATAAATTCTTGAATCAAACCAAAACTAACCCTGATGTCACTAGCCATAGAAAACTTGTCCTCCATAAAATTGGTCACAGTGTCGAGCAGATTAGAAACAGGAATACAGAAATGAGATAAGCAAAGATGAGGGTACGTTGGGGAGAGGTGCAGAATGATTCGAGGTGTGATTGACTGTTTTGCACCAGTGTACACTCCCACCAGCACTGCTGAAGTGTTCCAGAAGGGGGCAGCTTTTGTAAAGTGTCTTTCCCAGCAAGCCCAGGCACATTCATCAATTGGAAAGAATTTTCTTTCTTTTCTTTTTAAATTTTATTTATTTATTTGTGTGTGTGTGTGTGTGTGTGTGTGTGTGGCCAGCTCAGCCCACCAGGGGGCAGGGCTGACTGGCATGTGGTGCTGGGGGATTGAACCGCGGTCCCTGTGCTTTACTAAGTTTGTTCTAAGTAGGTGCTTTAGACCACTGAGCCATCTCACCAGCCCCTGGAAAGAATTTTCTTAACTGATGATACCGAGAACAGGTACTGCAATCCGCATGCCTGATTCAATGCCAGCTTCATCCTGTGCTGATTCTAAAGCTTAGTCAATTGTCAGGCTCTCTCTAAGCTTTTCTTTCCTCTACAACAATATGGGGATAATATTGTCTGTCCTTTAAGACAGTGATAACAATAAAATGTATGTAACATATTTAGCCCAGTGCCTGTCAGAGGAAACCACTAATCATTAGCTATCATTAGGGTTAGGGTTCAGAGGGACAAACGGGTATTCATTTAGTTTCCTTTCAGGTACGATTATAAAGTGATATTTCTATCTAGGAATGTATTCTTTCCTATAGATTTTTGATGAGTTACATACATAAAAAAAAAAATTTAGAATTTCAGTTCTAATAAGAATAACACTTTTACAATAATAGTAAGCACTTCTAAAGCAAAGAGGTCAAGGAAGTTACATTTTCTATTTATTTGACACACATTAACACTTTTCCAGAGTACAAATTACCCCAGCAGTGGCAGAACTGCACCAAAATTAATTTTTCTGAAATGTTTAGTATTTGCTCAGTAGGAGGAAGACAGGGTATTTGATTGCCCTCAAAGGAAAATACCACTACAGGAGCAAATCACCAGGAAACAGGCCTATGCCGAGCTCGCTGCAGGAATGACGCATCTCCTGGTCCACTCTCTCTAGCGGTCTTAAAGGGAGGCTGGTGGTCCCCTGGACACATGCCGAAACTGAGCGTTCAGGACGTGACTCACCCAAGGACACGCGGTTCAGCGAGTGACAGAAGCGGCCTCCGACTCAGTTCCCCTGGCCTTGCACAGCCGCTCCGACCAGCCCTGCCGGGCACCTTCCCTCCAGCTCGGGCACCGCGGTGAGGAGGGCGCGGAGCTCGGCCGCCGCTCCGCAGCTCTGCTGTGTGCCTTTGCTCACCGCTTCCCTGCTCCGTTAGTCAACGAGCCCGCCCTGCTCGGCACCCCGCAGCACAGAGGACAGAGCACCC
This sequence comes from Octodon degus, assembly GCF_000260255.1. Lineage (NCBI taxonomy): Eukaryota > Metazoa > Chordata > Mammalia > Rodentia > Octodontidae > Octodon > Octodon degus. Next base: position 12,879,167 of record NW_004524605.1, read on the forward strand.
GGCAAGACGCGCACAGGCCCTGATCTCAGGGACGCTGCGTTCCAACCCGCAGCTGAGGACCGCCACCTCCTGGAGACCACGCAGCCCGCTGGCCCTGCACTGAGCCGCAGCTGGGAGACTCCTTAGATAGGGCACGACCGGCGGGGACGCCTTTGGTCTAAACCACTTACGGTGTATAAAAGGTTTGCTGGATTATAGTTTACCAGAAATATGATAAAGTCACAAGTTCAGCCTGGAATATTTTAGGGGGGAAAAAATGAAAGAAATTATGCTTTCCTTTGCTAAAAATGAAGTATAAAAAAACACCGTGCTGTGTCTAAGGAGTCTCACAGCTGGGGCTCAGCGCAGGGCCGAGCAGGCCGCGTGGTCTCCAGGAGGTCGCGGTCCTCTCTAGAACTATTAAGTAAACCTTAACCTTAACCACACGCAAGGTTTTGAAATGAAATTCATTTTCTGCTTTCCCGCGCTTATTCCTATTGGTGTAAAAGGTAAGACTGACTCTTGCTTTTTTCTCTTCCTTGCTCTTTCTTGTCCTTTCTCTTCCTGAGTACTGAGGACTGGAGTCAGTTTTTGCAATGAGCTATATCCCCAGCCCTCTCCATTTATTATGTATTTATTCATTCATTCATTTATTCGTAGCAGAGTCTAAGTTGCTCAGACTAGATTCAGACTTAGGATCCTTCAGCTTCAGCCTTCCAGAGTGCTGGGAGTGCAGGTGTACACCGCAAAACCCAACCGACACCTTGAAGATGATCAGTAAAATGATCACCGTCACCGCATCATGATAACCTTCTTCACGCAGATTTTGCTGTCAGCCACAACGGTAGAGCTAGAGTGGTTAGATGAAGTTGCGGCGCGACCCAGGAAAACCCAGTGTGGCTGGACAGAGGTAGCGGTTGTCCTAAATGTACAGAAGCACGTTTTGTACGCATTTATGAGGCAGGAGGCAGCGTGCTTGGTGCTGTCACCCACAACTACATCCAATGCCCATGACAAAGAAGGGGCCATTATTTCTCTCATTTATTGAGATGAACAAATTAAGTCTTAGAGAGGTCCTTTAACCACGATCACAAAGCTGTCACAAAATGGAGAAAGCTGGACCCAAACTAGGTCTCACTTCCTTTAGGAAGAAGAGATGCTGCATTTTTTGCATATCCAGTGTGGTTAAGGAAATGCACAGTGTTGGAGTTAACTTTTTAAAGCTCAGCTCTATTTTATATTAAACATCTAAAAGCAACTGCACTTATATTAAACAGAAGTATATGTAGCTGCAGAAGAGCTTACTCACCAATGGTTGACATGTTATATATTAGATAAGCCATCCATTAAACATTAATTTCATTTTCAGTTTTGTAGTCTATTTGAAGCCATTACCTTTTTCTTTTCTTTCTTTCTTTTTTTTTTTTTTTTTAATCGAACTATTTTCTCAGACAGACTCTGGAATTGCTCGGAGATTCTACCTAGGTAACACACCAGTATCCTCTGACCTAAGAGTTGGACCTGTTCCCTTGCTGTAGAAGGAAATAACTAATAATCAAAACTAAAGGGAAGGGGGCCGGGGCGATGGCTCAGTGGAATAAGCGCTTCCCTGGCAAGCACAAGCGTCTCTTCCCAGCACACTTCCTATCCTCACCAGCCACGCAGGGATGGAGCCGCCCCTGCTGGAGGATGGACCTTAGAGGTGGGCTAATGACTGCAGTATTAGCAACGAAGGGCAGAAGGCAGAGCTCAGCGGCGTAAGCACTTGCCTGGCAAGTACAAGGTCTTGAGTTCAGTCCCCAGTGCCATGCTGAGCGCTTTCCCCGCATCATTACGTTTAATTTTCACAACTATATGATATCGGCACTAGAAGGACCCACACCATACACATGAAAAACCTGAGATTCAGGAAGTTGAAGCAAATTGATCGAGTTTGTGGTGGGGTGGGATTTAGGACTATTTTTAGTTCTCTGAATATTTTCAGTTTCCTTAAGTATTGCAAGCATTTTGTAATAAAGACAAAGTACAGCTCCTCCTGCTGAGGTGCCGAGTTCCCTCACGGCGTCCGTCTGTCCTTAAGTCTGGCCGGTGCCATCTCTCTCCGCAATGCCCCCCAAGAAACAGGCTCAGGCCGGGGGCAGCAAAAAGGCGGAGCAGAAAAAGAAGGAGAAGATTATTGAGGACAAAACTTTTGGTCTAAAGAATAAGAAAGGAGCAAAGCAACAGAAGTTTATCAAA
>NW_004524605.1:12902625-12904516 GCF_000260255.1 Octodon degus
AAACATCTTATATATTCAGATTTTGTTTGCATTAAGAAATAGTTGTTAGTATCTAATTTTGAAATGTAGATGTGAGATACAGGAGAACGAGGCAGTTCAGGAGCCTGTGGCATTCACTGCCCCAAGCCTAAGGCTGCTCCTCCCTAAGCTTTGGAGCTGAGGACAAGACTGCCTTCATCACAGCCTCGCCCGCCATCCCTGAGTGTAAGGTTTCCCCTGCTTTTGTCTTTCTAGTCTAAAGGGTGGAGCTTCTAAGCCAGCTGGAATCCAGCCCTCTACAGGGTTACGGCCATCCTTAGCTGTGTTTAGAAAAGCTTCTCAAGGGTATCTTTTAAAGGAGAAACAAATTTGGAACTTCCAGAGTTCATGTTCCTTTTTCTCTCAGTGACCTAAAACAGATATAGTCAGATCTTGGAAAAGTTTTAGATGACCCTGATAATATATTAAGGTCTTTAGAGGCCTCAGTCAGAGTCATGAACTAGACTGAGATGGAATGTTAATCTTATATCAAGCATTGAACAGATCATTCTTAAGATAAAGTCATTACTCAGAGAGCTCCAGATATTTTAAAAGGAGCTACAAAAGATAGCTTTCACCCTACTTAATTCACTTGATACTTTAGTTTAAAAAAAACCAAAAAACTGTTTCCTTAGGATGCAAACCGGGGGGGGGGGGGGTCAAAGATGGCTGCCATTGTTGCGGCCTCGAAACAGACCCTAAGTCTGATTCTCTGGGCTTCAAGAAGAGCTCAACAATGATCAGGTTCATCTGCTGATGAGGCTCATCTGCTACTGCTGTCAAAAGCCGGGCCACCAGAAGAGGGACTGCCTTAGGCGGCCCCCAAGCCATGCCCTTACTGCCGTGGCAGCCACTGAAAGTGAGACTGCCATGGCAGAGGCCCCACAGTTCATACTCAACTTCCTGGGTGGTCCAGTGGGAATGAAGGGCCTGGGGCTGCCTCCTCTCTCTGGCCAGCCATTATCTCTCGACCTGTCATCTCCAAGAAGGAGCCCTGAGTAATCATGACCAGAGGAAAACCCAGCCTATGCTAGGCATTGGCACAGGCTTTTTTGTCCTTCTACCCTGACCCTCCTTCCAGTCATCATACCTCAGTAGAAACAGTCTTTAGAATATATCTCACTTAAGCTATAATTGAGATATCTTTCTCTTGATTCATTCCTTTAGTTTTGCCTAAAAGCAAAACTTTAGTTTTCTAAACTTACCTGTTAGCTCTAATGTTCATGCTTGGATTATACATGCTTTTTGTTTTTTGTTTTTTGTTTTTTTTTTTTTGAAACCGGGGATTGAACTCAGACCCTTGCGCTTGCCAGGGAAGCACTTATTTCACGGAGCCATCTCCCCGGCCCTGGATTATACATGTTCTAATCTCTGAGAAACTTTGATCTTTCCTAGAAGATGCCAAAGCCCAGGTAATCATACAGGTAAAACCCAAAACGAGTATGCTAGATTACTTTCAGATGCCTTTTACTGGGATCCACCAGAACTTGTCTAGAGATAAGATTATAGGTTTCATAGTAAGGCCTTAACTAACTATACTCAGTGGCCTACATAAATGTGACATATGCTGCTCGGTGGGCCCCAGATATCCGACACAGCTGCAGAAGTTAGAAGGGTCTGCACGAATGAATTTCTCTCAGTTGATAGAAATTGCTCAGAAAATGAGTCATAATAGAGAGGACACAGAATGGAAATAGAGATGGAAAAAGGGAAAAGTGATACTGGCAGCCTATAGGAAAGAGGGCTAGTTGGGAAACAGGGGAAAAGTCATGTTTCCCTGGATCAAGATAGAGGGACAGGGCCGGGGAGATGGCTTAGTAGAATAAACGCTTGCCTGGCAAGCACAAGGGTCTGAGTTCAATCCCCAGTTCTG
>NW_004524605.1:12904616-12918254 GCF_000260255.1 Octodon degus
CCCCGTTCTGCCAAAAAAAAAAAGAAAAAAAAAAGATAGAGGGACATTTCAACCAAAAATGTCCAAAGCTGCTAGAGAACAATAAAAGAAAATATTCATGATGGAGTCAGAGGAAGTTTCAGGTTGATAAAGTCTTGGGTCTCTGCCTCTCAGCCCCAGGGAACCCACATTAACTGCCAATAGAAGGCCTGTTAGACATTCCATAGATGTCAATGCAGATTTGTCAGTAGTTACTCAGCCAGTGACCCCACTTGCAAGCTGGAGTGTCCTCGGTGTTTTCCTAAGGACCTACAAAACGTTCCTACTAGTCTTATTATCATTACAAACTTAATTTTAATTTTAATTTTAATTTATCTTGTGCAGGGTCTCACTACACAGCTCAGACTCATAGTGCACCTCCTGTTTCAGCCTCCCCAGCACTGGAATTACAGGCATGCGCCACCACACCCAGAATGGGAGGCTGGCTCAGCACACCTAGGGGTGGGGCTGACAATAATTACAAACTTTAAAAAGGTTATTGCATTCCAGATCCTTCTGCTAATGTCTCAATAGCTGTTCAAGATATTAGACATCAAATCAAGGATATGTCAGATTCTGAAGTTTCCTGTCCCTTGTCCTTATCATCTTATGGGAAGTCAGTACTGACTCATTGTGGTGAAAATTGTTGTTGACTACATTCATAATTATCCTATTGATCTTATTACTTGTCTCAGGCATTCTTAATTGTTTCTTTGACCTTTTCTCTTCCAGATTCAAAGCTATACATCTACCCAAGATAAAAATGCCTGGTGTCTATTGAGGACCTTTATTTAGAACACTCTTTGTTAACACACAGTGTACTGATGTTACAAAAAAAAAAGAACACTCTGGAAAGTATCTCTGATTGCCAGTTAAAAGCTATGACCTCTTTCAGCCTGAAGTAGCCAGAGCAATCATCGCCCATGGCTCCCTCATGGCAGTTCAGGGGGAATGCTGTAGGCAGTTGAATTAGATAGAAATATTACAGGCAGTTAGACAGGGCCAGGCCCTCAAGGAGACAGCACAGAAGACAAGATGCTTTGAAATATAAGAGAGAGGGACACTCCTGCTGTCAGACCTAGAGACCAAAGATCAGAACAAATGCTTACCTCCCTAAGGGTCAGCCAAATAGCTCAGTAGATTAAAGCACCTGCAAGCAGGTGCAGGGGCCTGCTGTTTGATCCCCTGGCCTGCCTGCTGCCCCCACCCCCGGGGTGCACTGAGATGGCAATTGAGACTGGGTGTGGTTGCAAGCACCTGTAATCCCAGCTCTTGGGAGGCTGTAAACAGGCAGATCACTATGAGTCCAATCCAGTAGTGAGACCCTAAACACCCTGTAGACTCTTCCCTAAAATACAAAAATGAATAAGTAAATAAATAAGAAGGTAAAACAAATGCTCACCTCCCTAAAGATAAGCATCTGGATTGATCATCACCTTGAGGAAGCCAGGAAGAGTGACTAATCCAACTGCTACCCAGTACCAGATAGACTCCTATTCTATATTCACACCCACTCACTTCCCCATTCCATCCTGGATTTAATCAGTTTTACCAGAGTAATGATGCCTGCTACCTCACTGGTCAACCACGGTTTGTCCCACCCTCACTGGTCAACCATGGCTTGTCCCACCTCCTGCCCACCTGAGCGAATTCCCATGTTCTCCACTTTTCAACCACTTCACCACATGGTTTCACTCCATAAAACTCCGTGGAAGAGGCCACTTCCTGGCAACCCGCTCAGGTCACCCTTCTCTCCCTCTCTCAGACAGAAGATTTCTTTCCTCCAACGAAGAACTCTTAGCCTCTGTTTCTAAAATTCCTTCTTTGGTTTTAGAGAGCACAAACTCAGCCCTGACACCTTTCAAGTTGCGAGGTTCATGCCCCTGTGTCAGCAGAGCCCCGAAAGTTTACCCACTTGGGGTCAAAACACATAGTGTCACCTCCTCTTTTCAACATATACAGCATAAATCTTCAGGGTCAAGACACACAAGCTCCCATCCTGTTAATTTTAGCTATCTTGAACTTGCACTTAAATTGCTTCTCCTTGCTGCTGTATGAAACTTTTCTACAAGTAGCTGAAGTGAAGAGCAATATCCACATTTACAGAATTTTTTAAAATACTAAACCTAGGTCCAGTCATCTAGCAATACAGTAAAGACCTATGTAACGATTAGCCAGTTTTCATAAATTTAGTTCCAACTTATTGCTCACTCAGTGCCCATGTTTCAAGTGCTATGCGGGGGCGGGGTACTGGAGATGGAATCCACGGCCTTTGCCCTGAGCTACATCTCTAGGACAGTTTAATTTTTTCTTAGAGACAGATTCTCACTAAGTTGCTCAGGGAGAGCTGGATCTCACAGTCCTGCTCCTGCTGGGGTCTCTCCTAGTGCTGACAGTTCCCAATGTCACTCCCCGCTCTGTGTTCCTACTGTCACTACAGCACCCAGCATGAGGCCAGTTGGGTCCCACCCTAACTGAGCTTTCTGAATTTCTCTTTCAGGGCCAACTTGTTATGAGTTTATCTTTAACTTATTTTACTTGCACAAAGCAAAGCAAAGCTTGTTCCCCTGGGGCAAAAAGAAAAGAAGAGCCTACTAAGAAATCTGTACACACAAATGCTTATGCGTACTTAAGGCTGGGGTTCCTTAGCTTCTACTCAAGCTCACTACAGAAGTTTAAAAACATCCTACAGAATCACAGATGTGAAGACCTCACTACCTTAATAAGTAACTATGTGGGGAGTTTTACATATCCTGGTCTCAGAATTTCGACACAGAATGGTCATTGAGTAAGAAACAGATACTGAGACCCAGCTATGTGTAAGATCCTTTCAAACTCTTACATTCTGTGTTTGTCTGCAATAGTCCCATTCCATCCTTCCCACTGAGTCAAAGCATGTTGGCCTCTAATGATAATTACAGGCCTCTGTATAGGTTATACTAACTTCATGTCTTTTAATTAACTCTGTTTCTCACCAATTTTTGTTCATGGAAAGCTTTGTGTAGTGTGTGTATGATTTAGTAAAATATCACTTATTAATCAAACTGCTCCACATAAATAAACTTTAAGAATTAGTACATTCTATTTAATAGTCAATCCCTCCCTTTTTTTTTTTTTTTAAGCAGGGAAAAAATCAATCTGGACTAGTTCTTTTGAAACAGCCTTTAACTTATTTCCAGGAAAATGCACAAATGAACCTGGGTAATAAAATAGCAAGGAATATGTTTACAGTGTGGTTTGTATGACGGGGCCATCTAAAGCCTGTGTCATCATGCCATTCCCATCTACTGAAAACAAGGAAAATTAGAACTACGAAAATTTTGGATTGTTGCTGTAGACCCTGAATGTGCTCATACTGCCTTGTGGTGGTGAGTGAAAATGGGATAATAATATGAGAGAGTGCTGCAGGTATTTTGAGAGCCACACCGGGTTACTAACATGTTATTCTCTCTCTCTCTCTCTCTCTCTCTCTCTCTCTCTCTCTCTCTCTCTCTCTCTCTCTCCCTCTCTCTCTCTTTTTTCAGAACTGGGGATTGAACTCAGGCCCTTGCGCTTGCCAGGGAAGCACTTATTCTACTGAGCCATCTCCCCGGCCCCACATGTTATTATCTTATGAACTTGTGTTGCTTAATATCTTTGTTATGGCTTTTTGAAAAGTGCAATTTTCCTTTATGGGAAAAATACATACCTGCAAAATTTTACTTGCAAGTTTAGGGAGGTGGCTGGGGAGATGGCTCAGTAGAATAAGTGCTTGCGCCTGAGTTCAATCCACGGTTCCAGAAAAAAAAAAAAGAAAAAAAAGCACAAAGTTTAGGGAGGTGTCTTCATGGAACCTGGTTCCTACGCCACTTAAATGTCATGGAATATTTTCACACTGGCTAACAAGCTGTCTGTGGGTCTCAAAGGCCATAAACACTTCCAAGGATCAGAACCACCTTTCCCCCACCCGCTTTGGCTGGCTCAGCATGTGGTGCTGGGAATCAAACCACAGTCCCCAGCACCTGCCTAAGCTTGCCTAACCAGCAGCTTTAGACCCCTGTGCTATCTCACTGGCCCAAAACCACACTACTTGGAGTGGATTTATTTGGCTTACATTCAGATTGTGAGTAAAAGTGTCATAGGCAGCTAAATTAGATAGAAATGTGGGCAGCCAGACAGGCCAGGCCCTCAAGGAGACAGTGTGGCAGACAAGGTGACTTTGCAGCTTTGGAAGAAACAGATACTCCTGATACAGGCCAGATAGCCATGTACTGCCTGTGTAGGCATCAGGGATTAATATTCTAAATAGGTATCAATCACCTTGAAAGAGCCAGAAAGAGTCACTAACCCAACCCCCAACAGGAAGAGCCCCTGGCTCCATAGTCATGCCTACTTGCTATGTGACTGGCTTCTCCATTTGGTCTGGATTTAATCAATTTTACCTGAGCAGCTGTATCGGTTGACCAGAGTTGTGTTCCACTCCATCTGTAAACTCCCATGTTTTCCATCTTAGATGCACCTTACCTCGTGGTTCTGCTCTATAAAAATCCCTAGAAGAGGCAGATTCCTAGACAACCCACTAAGGTCTCCCTTTTATCCTTCTCACAGACAGGAGCTTTCTTTCCCCCAATAAATACATTTTGTGCTTAACCTTCATTGTTCCTAAAATTTATTCTTCCATCTTAGAAAACACAAACTCATCTCAGGTAACTTTCAGGTTGGAAGCTTCACTGCCCTACATCAAAAGGAATCAGGGTATGCAAAACAGGTGACGTGCAAGTCTAACAGACACCGAGAAACCCAGACTTGGTCCCAGAACACTTTAGAAAGTATATTAGTTACATGATTGATTTTTTTTAATCACATAAGATTAGGATTTCATAAGTTATAATAGACACTGATCTTAAGGTCTCAAACACTGAGATTTTTCAAGTGTTTTTGAAATACTTGTTTTATAACACAATATATAAATTTATCATTTTTAGGCATTGATAAGTCAAATAATAAGCACTATCCATCCTAAAAGCCAGGTCCCAAGTCCCACTTGGGGAATAAAGAAACATAGAATGGTGAATCACATTTCCCATGTTTCCAATTATATTTAGGTAAGGATAATAGCCCTTGCTGGTAACCATCATACATGTTTGGCTCCCAGCCAATGTAAATTATTGTTATTGTTATTATTATTATTATTATTATTATTATTATTATTTTGTTGTTGCTATTTGGCAGAATCAGGGATTGAACTCAGGCCTTTACGCTTGCCAGGCAAGCACTTGTTCTACTGAGCCATCTCCCCGGCCCTGCCAATGTAAATTATGTTAGGTCTATAAAATCTCCTTCTTGCTTCAAAGCTAAGAGAGTTCCAACTGGAAAAAAGTTCCAAGACTGCACTGCTCCTGCATTTGCATTTCCACCAGACTTGGAGAGTATACTGCCCTGAGGCAGAGGCAGAGTCCAGAATCTGCAGGAGACAAGTGATGGCTGTAAGACCTTCAGAAATCAGACTAGGTTGGGAATCGCCCAGACTTAGGTCAGGTAAAATTTGATTTCAATTCCTCAGCAGTGTGTTAAGGTTGGCTGTTGCTTTGCTATCTTCCACCAACATGAACTGTTGCCCCTCTGCCATGCGACACCCTGCCTTGGAGCCAGCCATTGATGCACTGAGACTTTTTCAAACTGTGAGCTGTTAGGCCTTGCCCCATTTTAGTTTGGGAGGTGGGTACATTTTCTCAGCAACAAGGAAAGAAACCAAGATACCATATAAATTCAAGCTTGATAGCAGGGCAGTCTCCTGGTGTATTTTGGTCTGGGACTTGGAGGATTGGATGACCCAAGGAGTCAAGCTCAGGAAGAAGCCTGGAGCCAAGATTGGTTGATGTGATTGACAAAAGTAGAGTAATAAACACATGGAGGGTCTCAAGTCACACAGGTTTGCAGTCCTACTGCTACAAAGTCTATGCTCTGGGGGTGAGAATGGTTTATAATGGGGCCAAGCCCTGCAACTCATGGAATGTTCACAGTCTATCAGATCATTGTGTTGCATTTGTTTTACAAATGATGAAACCAATTTGGAGAGGATAGGTCTCAAAGCAAAGTTCATTGTTGGCTTGAGGAGCCATAAGCAGAACTCAAACCAGATTCATGTTATTCCAGAATTCGTGTTCTCAGGTAAGTAAGTGGCTACCAAGATCACACATTTCTGCAGTCAGAAGACAGAACGCAGTTACCTGTTGGACAAGATCCTGGGGAGGAGGCCATGGGATGAGTCCTTATTTCCTGTGGAGCTGTCGGCTGGGTTTCTATGGCTGGAGTTGGAACAGGTGGAATGGATTTTGGAATAAAAACAGTGAGAGGTGTATGCCATTTGTAGAGGGAAACGTTCAACCCCCAACAGACATAAAACACAAGCCAGGCATGGCGGCATGTGCTTGAAATCCCAGCCCTTGGGAGACTGAGGCAAGATGACTGAAAATTCAAGGCCAACCTACAGTACATACTGAGTTCAAAACTAGTGTTCAGCCTAGCTTCAACTACACAGCAAGACCCTCTTCCAAAAAGCAAATGAATAAATAAATACCAAATTATCAATTACCATCCACTTCCCACAGTACCTTTACCCACCCTTGTCATGAGGCATGGTATTCACCCACTTACTTGTAGCCCTTATAATTAATTCTACTTAAAAATTCATTGATGGGGTGGGGAAATGGCTCAGTAGAATAAGTGCTTCCCTGGCAAGCACAAGGGCCTGAGTTCAATCCCCGGTTCCAAAAAACAAAACAAAACAAAACAAAACAAAACAAAACAAAACAAAACAGAAAAAAGAAAAAAAGAAAAAAAGAAAGAAAGAATGAAATCTGGCCTCCAAATTAAAGTGGTCTCCAGACACTGAACTGGTACCTAGGTATTTCATTACCATATAAGAAATTCAATCTATGTAATATTATAGAGAGTTTTATCAATATACAAAATTGCTCCCTATTTTCTACACTCCTAGACCCCTATCCTCCCTCTAAATGTACAAAGCCTACAACAGTGCACCTGCTTTGGGACACCCAATTACAGCTTGTTTTATTAATATGAATGACATTATTCTGTTTCAGTGAATAGGGTCAGGGAGTTTACACTTAACCTGTCCTAGTCCACTGATAAAGTTGTGGGCAGCTAAATTAGATAGAAACATTATAGGCAGTCAGACAAGCCAGGCCCTCAAGGAGACAGTATGGAAGACAAGGTGACTTTGCAACAACAGACACCCCCAACATGGGCCAGACATCAAGACAAGTTGGTAAACAAACTGCAACCACATACTTCCCTAGTGATGAACATCAGAGATTGATATTCTAAATGGGTATCAATCACCTTGAAAGGGCCAGAATGAGTCACTAACTCAACCCCCAAAAGGAAGAGCCCCTGGTTCCATATTCACACCCTCTTGGTACATGACTGGCTTCCTCACTTGGTCTTGGATTTATTCAATTTTACCTGAGGAATGGTGCTTATAATCTCATTGGGTAACCATAGTTTTGTCCCACCTCATGCCCACCTAAGCAAGTTCCCATGGTCTCCACATTAGACCCACCTCACCACATTGATTTGTTCTGTAGAAATCCCTGGAAGAGGCAGATTCCTGGGCTACCTGCTCGGGTCCCCTTTCTACGCTCTCTCAGACAGAAGCTTTCTTTTCCCCAATACATATATTCTGCTCTTAAACTCTGTTTTTTCTTTCTTTCTTTCTTTCTTTTTTTTTTTTTTTGCCAGAACTGGGGATTGAACTCAGGCCTTTGTTCTTGCCAGCAAAGTGCTTATTCCACTGAGCCATCTCCCGGGCCCTTAAACTCTGTTCATCTAAAATTCATTCTTTAGTTTTAAAGAACACAAACTCAGCCCAGGTACCTTTCAGGTTGAGAGTTCCATTCCCCTTTATCAATTAGTCTCAATCTGGATTTCCTAGGTATATTCAAATTTTAAGTTGTCCACCTTTCTTCAGGGAGACCTACATAGTGACCAACTCAGAACACACACACATTACTTGCTGCCTTGATGTTCTTTCAGAGTGAAAACAGTGCTCAACCTCTCGGCCTACATACTGATTTGTAGGTCCAAAGTGATGTTCCTGGTAGATCCTGGCCCTGGGTTCTTCTGTGTATGCTTGCTAGACAATCATTTTCTTTTTCAGAGTAATTTCTCAACTCATTTTGTACTTCTTGTCAAAAGATACCACTGAGAATTCTCTAACACAGAGCTATGTGTTGCATTCCTTTCCTGAAGCCTTAACTGCTTTCCAGTCACAGCCTTCCTTGTGTGCAGTTGCTCGTTTGCGTTTGTAAGGCTTTCACGTGATTCCCATCTCCCAGAACACCACAGAACTGTGGGTCAAATTCATGGTCATAGCTGGGTAACCATTTCTCAGTCTGGCCTTTCCCAGTTGCTCCTCACCTGTTCTTGCTTCAGCAGCGCATACACAAATTGATCCTGTCAGACTATTTCCTCTACCCCACAGTGTAGATAACTTTATAATTCATTTTTTAAAATTTGTTTATTTATTTATTTATTTATTTATTTATTTTGTGTGTGTGTGTGTGGCCAGCTCAGCCCACCAGGGGGCGGGGCTGGCTGGCATGTGGTGCTGGGGGATTGAACCCGGGGTCCCTGTGCTTTGCTAAGCTTGTTCTAAGCAGGTGCTTTAGACCACTGAGCCATCTCACCAGCCCCGATAACTTTATAATTCAATAGCACCTTTCCTAATGTTCTGAAGTGGTTTTTTTTTGTTGTTATTGGTGGTGGTGGTGGGTTTTTTTGTTTTTTCTCTAACTCTCAAACCTGGAAGAGGACACAGCTGTCTTTGAGAACTAAAAGCAAGACAACACAGGAGTCAGGTGATCAGGATTTAGGTCTGCACAAATGTCCTGTAGAGCTTAACTTCTCCCTTTAGGGCATCTTTCCTTCATCACTGCCTCTTACAATTTTGCCTCTAGGGGATCCGGGACTATGCTCTTTTATGTGCTGATGTAGCGAGCACTCTATGACTTCCTAGGCAGCTAGCATGAGCCTAGACAGAGGCGATGTAGAGAGAAGGGCCCCTGCACAAGACAGGCTGCTGGTCTGTCTGCCTCCCTGTACTGTAAAGTCCAATTCTAATCTCACACTCTTCAGAAAACTAGCAGGATAAGAAAGGGACAGCTGTGACAGTGCATGCCCATAATCTTATCACTTGGTAGGCTGAGGCAGGAGGATTGCCATGAGTTACAGACCAGCCTGAGCTACATAGTGAGAGTAAAGCCAGCCTGTTCTCTATAGCAACAGCTTGTCTCAAAGAACACCATAATAAAATAAAAATGTCTTAGCCAGGGAAATAGCTCAGCAGCATAAGTGCCCACGTGGAAAGTACAAGGCGCTGAGTTCAATCCCCAGTACAAACAAAATAAATCAAATTAAATTTTAAAATCTCATCTAACAATACCCCACAGGTTATATGGACACATATACCAACACTTCTGTCTGTAGCTCAGCTTTCAATGGAGTCAATAATTTATCCTGTTTTTCAAACCAAGGTCACATGTGTCTAATTTAGCAAGCACAAGCAAGTGTTAGAAAGTTAAGTCAGTAAGGAGAAGTCACAGATTCTCCAGTGTTTTCCACTGCTTGGAGCAAGCTGTTTTTCCTACAAATATTTTGGCTATAAAATCCCAGCCCCAACCTAAAGCCTCATCTTCCAAACTCAGCTCCTAGCTTAGGTCCCTCCAGCTAAGAGCCTGTGATACTTCTGTTGCTGCTCAGAATCCAGAGCCTTTTCAAGGGGTCAAAGGCTTTCAGGGTGCTTTGAGCATCTCCGAAACAATCTTGTTAATCAGGGAAGTAGAAGATTTGAACCTAAATGTCCTCAAGGTGACAAGCTATATCTTCAGCTGTAAGTCATTTTCTTTTTTTTTTTTTTAATTTATTTATTTATTTGTGTGTGTGTGCAGGGGGCAGCTCAGCCCACCAGGGGGCGGGGCTGGCTGGCATGTGGTGCTGGGGGATTGAACCGCGGTCCCTGTGCTTTGTTAAGCTTGTTCTAAGTAGGTGCTTTAGACCACTGAGCCATCTCACCAGCCCCGTCATTTTCTATTTGGTTTGTATCTATACCCTTTTCTGTGTGGAATTTCAAGTGTGAAACATGATATGAATGTACAACATGAACAGGTACTTTCTAAACCTCTGAAGTCTCTATACTCCATGTTTATGTTTTTCAGGAGTTTAATACTCTCTTGCAATCTGTATGCCACAAAATTTAAGATAACTAGTCACTGAAAACTCAGTAAGGTAGTGACTGCCCCCAAAAGACCAGTTAGTTTTATGAATTGTCAGTGAGGATGTCAAAATAGGACAAACTCATTGACACATAAAACAGTGTTTTTGACAGGAGGCATGATCTGTTAGCTAAAAGCAACGAGCCCACATCTGAATGAAAAGATATTGAGTATAAATATAAATTGAGTATAAACTCAACTACTTTCTATCTTTACAATGTTCAGCAATGAAGTTGTAAACTCTGAACTCCATTTGAATCACCCTATCATGACAAAGTTATCCTGAGATTTAAATAATACCATAAAGCATACAGCATGATACAGCATGGTGCCTGGTACACCAAGTAAGTTTTAGTTTCCCTAAAACATGATCCTTATTTGCAGGGCCCAACATTAGCACGGCCTGCAGCACCCACAAGCTCACCAGCATCTCCTACTTACTCATCATGGAGCCAGGCCCAGGTAGGGGAGATCCACACAGGTGTCCTACATCAGTGGTTCAACTCTTACTGCTAATAAGAAATCCCTTTGCAAATCTGATAAAACACAATGGCTGCCCTCACTCAAATGCTTATACTTGTGCAAGGTGTGCATCATTTGTGAAGGGGGCAGACACAGCCCTTGTACAGCCTGTGTGCTGAGCCCAAGTCAGAATCC
The DNA here is from genome assembly GCF_000260255.1 of Octodon degus. Taxonomy (NCBI): domain Eukaryota; kingdom Metazoa; phylum Chordata; class Mammalia; order Rodentia; family Octodontidae; genus Octodon; species Octodon degus. The sequence continues at coordinate 12,915,566 of NW_004524605.1, forward strand.
TCACCCCTGATGGTACTTCTTTTTGACATAAGGTAGACCCTGCATGGTCCACAGCCTCCCTTGGGAAGGCCTCTGGGCTCCAATCACAATGTACCTGTTGTGTTGCTCTGTGTCTGCAGGGGCGCTGGAGGAGCAGATGTGGAGACATGGGCTGAGGTTAGAGCCCAGGTGGGCCAGCCTGGAGTTAGAAATCAAGATGGAAGCAGAGATTAGTAGAGCAACAGGAAGCAAGAGCTTCCTGCAGACCTGCAGCTGAGCAGTGACGATGGACTGTCTCCAGGCAGTGCTCTCTCTCCTAGACATGGTCTTCAACAGTGTCCACCTAGACAGGGCAGAGCTTTGGGGCACACTAGGGGTGCAGTGGAGCAGTTCCATTCATAATAAAGGATTCAACAGACAAAAATCCCTATTTAATGTGTGAATTGAAGATCATTTCAGACTAGAGAGAAGCTGTTTGGAATCGCACAATTTCCTGAATGCTCTGCAGCCTCCCATTGGGGCTGTAATTCACATTTTACCTGTTGTGTGGCTCTGTGTATGTTCTGGCGCTGGAAAAACAGTAGAGACAGGAGGTGTTGTCGGAATTCTTGTGGCCCTGGCTGCAGTTAGACATTAACATGAAAGCAAGAATTAACAAAACAACAAGAACTAAGAGGTTCCTGCTGCAGCTGCAGCTCAGCACAGCAATAATAGACTGTCTCAAACCAGGGCTACTGCTCCTAGCTTGTCATTTGTCAACGGCCAACTAGAAACACGAGTAGGGAAGGGATTGGAGACAGACTATGAGTGGAGTGGAGCAGCTCCAGGGACAAGTACTCAGGAGACAGAAATCTGCATCTCCTACTTGCATTGAAGTCTCTTCTAGAAGACCAGTCAGAGAGTGAGTGTTTGAAGTCACAAAATACCCTGCAAATCTACAGCCTTCCGTTGGGGCTGACATTCACGTTTTGTCTGTATTGTGGTACTGTGTGTGCTGTGGTTGTCGGAGGATCCTTAGAGGCATGAGGTGTTACTCAAACTCTTGTGGCCATAGCTTCAGTTAGACATCAACAAGAAAGCAAGAATTTAAGGGCCGGCCAAATAGCTCAGCGGATTAAAGCACCTGTTTAGACAGATGCAGGGGCCCGGGGATGGATCCCTGGGCCTGCCCTGTCGGCTCCGCCCCCAGAGCGCACTAAAGCAGCGATTGAGACTGGGCATGGTGGCACACGCGCCTGTAATCCCAGCTCTTGGGAGGCTGTAAACAGGAGGATCACTACGAGTCCAATCTACGCAGTGAGACGCTGTACACCCTGTCCTTCCTGTCCTTAAAAAAAAAAAAAAAGAATTAATGGAGCAATGAGAAAGAAGCCCGTCACGCAGCCCTGCAGCACAGCACACTGGTGATAGACTGTCTCCAAGAGGGCTATTTCCCCTGAGCTTGGCGTTGTGGTCAGCTAGCAGCTGGATGCTGCCTTGGTAAGTAGATGTAGGCGATTTGATATCACGCAGCACCTTTGCACTGAAACCCCTTTCTGAAGACTGAAGACCACAGAGGAAAGGTGCTAGTTCTGTGACTCTGCTCTGTCCTCTCAGTGGCAAGTGACTCATGGAGATTTTTTTTCATGAAACAATTTTCATAGTGTGACATTATCCACGTGCTCAGTAGGCGAATGCTCAACAGTGTCAGATTTTGGAGGGTGGTGGATTTGGATTCTCAGATTCGAGATGCTCAGAGATGGGCAGCCTCAGAAATGCACCAGAAGCTACACCACTCGCTGAAGTTGGGGAAGCTGCACATGGAGCTCAGAGTGGAATTCAGCTTCAAACAGTGCCACCATGCCCAGCTCACAGTTTTTAAAAACATGCTCACAGTAGGCAATGGGCACATAGAGAAAAGTCCCCCTTCTACTCCAGGTTCTGCATCCCCTTTTCTAGATTCAATCTCTGTATCAGTTCAAATACATTATTTAAAAAAAAAAAATAGCTCATTTGCTTAAGCAAGTGCAGAGACTGGGGTTCAATCCCTGGTACTGCTTGTCATGCCAGTTATGCCCTGGGGTGTGCTGAGCCAACCACCGAGTCCAGGCATGGTGGCATATGCCTGCAATCCCAGCACTGGGAAGGTTAAAAACAGAAAGATCACTATGAGTCTGAGCTGCATAGTGAGATCCTGTACAACATACGCAAAAAGCATGGTTTTAGTATTACACATTTCTCTCCTCAGTGTAGTTGCTTAGTTCACAGATATCAGCATATAGAGTGAGTCAGAGTGAGAATTCTAAGCATACCCGCTATTTTCAAAAACCAGATGGAGATTATTAGGACTGTTGCCTTAACCATCTTGCTTATATAAATATATGGTTTCATCCCTGTCATATTTCCTAACTTTTCTCCTTGCCCTCTCTTCATTGTTTAATCCTTAAGTTCTCACTTTCCATTTAACTGTGTTATACATTTCAATTTTTATTTCTTCTTTTGAGTTCTTACACTAGGCAAACTATATGATATTTACACATGTGGGTCTGGTACATTTCACTTATGAGTATATCTTCAAGTGGCATCAACTTATATATAAAGCCCTTGAGTTTATCATTCTTTACAGCTGTGTAATGCTCCATTTTCTAAAACACCACATCTTTTTCATCAATTCCTCAGGTGATGGGCATTTTGGTTGTTTCTAAGATTTGGATATCACGAATTGTGCTGA
>NW_004524605.1:12919239-12920772 GCF_000260255.1 Octodon degus
ATTTCAAGTCAGGAATTGTAATGCCTCCTGCCTTGTCTTTGTTGCCCAGGATTGCCTTTGCTATTCTAGGTCTTTTCTGGTTCCAAATAAATTTTAGGACTGATTTCTCTAGGTCTATGAGGTACGTTGGTGCTAATTTGATAGAGATTGCTGTCATTTTGGTCTTCTAAACGTATACTGTTTCTAATGACATATCAATTATTGCTATCTCTCTTTAAAGTAAATGGTTCTAAAAAAAGATAATAAAAGAAAATAAGAGACAAGAAAAAAGTCATAGGATTGTCCTGCTACAATGTTGTATATGGTGAGATTTCTAAATTTCTGTGTAAAATGTCATTGTTTTTTTTTTTCTTTGCATTCTATAGGAATTTAAATTTTAGAATATCCATGGTTGCTGGAAAATAGCAGTTCCATGTTACATCTAAGCCTTTTGATATTGACACAGATAGTGATGTAAGCTCAACTGTCTCTGTTACAGGGTAATAATATCATTAAGTTTCTCTCCCAGATGTTTAACAACTAAAATTTGCAGACCAAAAATTAGAGAAATAGAGGGGCTACAAGGATGGCCAATATTTTGGCCCTAGTCCTTCAAAGTCAGTGAGAACCCAGGACATAATAGAACCTATGCTCTGACATTATTTAACTCAGTAGTGTCCCAAATTTTCTGATCAAGGAGATTATGGGGCCACAGAGGAAAGTGATCGATGATGTATAGTGTGCCTAAGGAGAGTCACCTGGAGAGAAAACATTCTCTCAGGCTTTCACAGGCAGCAAATTGATCAAGCAATGGCCATGACACATCCACATGGCTGACACTGACAAAAGATCTACAAGGTGCGCTATATGTGGTTTCTGGGTAAATCCTGAGGGGATTTGACCGACCTTGTCAGATACAAAATTTACATTTTTAATCATATAGGTCTTGCTTTAACTTGGTCTTAACCAACCAACAGAAAAGTATAACAGCAAGGTATAAATGTAATCCCATATTAATATGCTGAGCAATAAAGCCTCGATTCAACAACTTCTGGCAATTGCTAATTCTGTTGGTAACCCACTGCTATTATGGACTATTGGACTATATTGGATTATTTGGCTGACTGTATGTACCTACAATCTTTTTTTTTTTTCCAGAACTGGGGATTAAACTCAGCCCCTGCGCTTGCCAAGGAAGCGCTTATTCTACTGAGCCATCTCCCCGGCCCCAAGTACCTACAATCTTTATACTAGCTTCAAGTATGAAAAGTTCCTTTAAAGACTTCTGCAAACACAGCTTCTCTAACTGCAGTGGAACACCCATCTCTGACAAAACAAAACAAAAAAAGGGGGATATAAATAAAATACCAATTTGTAGTGAAAAAAAAGCAAAGAAACAAAAAATATATATATATGTCTGTATACAAGATAGTTAGGATAGAGATACAGCTACTTTCTCTTCAATGAGAAGAAAGGTTTGTACTAATATTCTACTTTCTCTTCAATGAGAAGACAGGTTTGTACTAATATTGTGCATTTATTTATTATTCTTTT
>NW_004524605.1:12933682-12934934 GCF_000260255.1 Octodon degus
ATATCCCAGAAAGACAGAGAGAAAAGCAAGTTGAGCTGCCTACAGATTCACTGGGCCATCAGCAAGCACCCAATCATGAAATAATGCTTTAATAAGCCCACCAGGGTCCCGAGAAGCATATTTTGCTTCTACAAAGTAGGAAATGCAGAGGGCCACCGTGTATTTATCAGCACGGTGATACACACCTCTTCTATTTAAGGCTACATAGCTATCTAAATGAAGCGTTATGAAAAGAATGCAGCTACTATGTGTATCTGTTTGTCTGTGTAGAGTAGGGGAGAGGATGAGAGGAGAGATAGTAAGAGAACCAGCAACCTTCAGCAAGCTGTGCCAGCTGAAGTCGTGGGCTGCTCTGGTTCCTCACATGTGAATTGCCTGTTATGCCTTTGCCAGTGTGACCACTGAGCTTTCCCAGAGTGGTGGAGAACACTGCATTATTCAGCTTTCCTGTCCCTGGAACACGATACCTGACACCCACAAGTAACGGAAGATAGGTTGAACTTGGCTCATGGTGTAAGTGGTGCTTACCTGGTTGCAGGCAAGAAACATGACAAGGGCAGGGCAATGCATTTTAGTGCTTGATTGTATTATGTTGCATTCACAGTTAAGAATAATAGTGCATTCTATATTTCAAAATCGCTGCATGCTTTTTAATGTTCTCATGACAAAGTTTGATGCTCTGCTGAAGCAATGAGCAGGTTACTGCATTTAATTAAAACACTGTTATATATACATAGATCAAAGCTTCACGTGGCAGCCCTGAAATATGCAATTATTATTTTTCCATTAACATCAAATAAGTAAGTAATCCATGGACTCCTCCTACCTGCATTGTGCCTAAATAGTCAACAGATGTTCAAGACTAAGCCAATGTCATTGCTGGTGCTGCCAGAAAGGCATAAAGGAACGTCGAGAGCAGCTTCCCAGCTCTAACACCACCTCGTCAGGGTGCTCCAGTCGGTGGCGCAGTGTTCGCTTACTGAGAACGGTGAGCGCTGTTGCTTTGGGGATTGGTTTTACATGAAATAGTGAAGCTGAGTTACACGGTCAGGACTTTTCTTTTTTTTAAATTTTTTTTTCAAAATTTTATTGATAAACAGATAGCAATGAGACAGTTTCAAATCAAATCAAAAGTACAGTTTCAACAAATAACACACTGCATATATTCTTCTTAATGGTTAATTGCTGTACAAGATGCGGACTTGAGATCCTATTTACAAACACCATTAGAACAAATCATTCTGTTCATTAA
>NW_004524605.1:12935034-12943002 GCF_000260255.1 Octodon degus
TGAACTCAGGCCCTTGTGCTTGCCAGGCAAGAGCTTATTCTACTGAGCCATCTCCCCTGCCCATGTACTAATATTGTTTAGACAAGATATCATGTCTATATCTTGTCCTCTGAATAACTACTATGATGATAACAATATGCTATGTATTAATTATTGTAACTTTCCTACTAACCTATTTTGAAACTGTTTCATTGCTATTTTATCTTTTTTTTCTCATTAAAGTGAATCAAAGATTTTAAAAAACATACATTAAAAAAATAAAATGCTTTTCTCTGCTGGGGAGGCTGAAAACAGGAGGATCACTATGAGTCCAAGCTGCAGCATAGTGAGACCCTGTACCAAATACATAAAGTACTTTTCTCTTGATTTTATTTATTTAGTCTTTGAGAGACAAGGTTTTGCTACATAGTTCAGGCTGGTCTTGAACTCACTCCCCCCAGTGGAACCTGCTTGAATGCAGGCCCTTGCACTTGACATGGAAGTGTTTATTCTACTGAGCCATCTCCCCCGGCCCTTGAACTCACTTGTAACCCAGCCTAGCCTTGAACTTGGGGCAATCCTGAGTGCTAGGATCACAGGTGTGTGCCACCACACCTGGCCTTATTTGATTTTTTTACTTCTCTACTAGAAACTAAATCTACAGCCTTTGAACCCAGGTACATCCCCAGCCTTTATTTTTTATTTGCGACAGAGTCTTAATTAATAATGGCTGAGGCTGGGCCAGTGATTGCTGGAGGCAACCTGCCACAGCCTTCTGGACTGTTGAGATTATATGCATGTAACGCCATGCCCAGCTATCAATGATTTTTTTTTTAATTTTTTAATAGATTGCAAATTGAAAATAAATTATTTACAAACATAAATGAACATAACAATAAAAATTGTCCAAAATAAAAATGAAGAATTTACAGATCAGTCATAATAGTTCACTGTGTCAAAATCAATGATTCTTATAATCCGATCTTGTCTACTATCATTGTTTGATGTACATGTTATTACAATTAAGAATAAACTTTCTCCCATAATCCAACCCTCCAAGATTTGCTTTTAAAACTTAGGAGATATATAGTAATTTCAAAGGATATTTTAAATGAAAATATTTCTAGGTGCAGTGGTGGATGTTTGTAACCCCAGCACCCCACGAGGCTGAGGCAGGAGGATATCAAGTTTAAACCTATCAGTGGGTCACAGAGTGAGGTCATCGCTCAGAATAAAACAAACAGAGCCAGAAATATAGGTCAGTGTGAAGACCCTGGGGTCTATTTTCATTATGAGAGAGAGAAAGAGAGAGAGAGTGTGTGTGTGTTATTTTTAAGTGAAATGATGACTCAACATGGGTTAAAAATACCAGGACACACTGAAGAACTGAATGTGCACTCACACCCCTCTTCTGGGCGCTGTCTGGGTGCGCACATCTACCCACACCTGCCCTGTTACAATACCATCCCAGCCCCTGTTTTTCCTCTCAGCTTGCTCCCTGAGCCCTCAGGCTTGGAGTTCACAGCGGTGACATAACTGTGTTGGAGCAAGATTTCATCCTGGCTCTCTGCTCCTCCACAGTGTGGAACCATTCTGCAAAGCCCAGGATCATCTGTCTTCCTCCTCCAGCCTGGCCCCAGAGGCTGCCTGCCACTCACTTACCTATCTGAAGTAGGGTAGTCTGCTTATAATATAAGGAGCGGAGAGAGGCTTGCTAGAAGCCACAGCTGCTGCCCCTCCCTTTGCCCTTTGCTGTTTTTGTCGCCGTGAATGAATGCTCTGTGCTACTCTGCCTTAGAACCAGCCATGTATAGACTAAAACCTCTGTTAACTGTGAGCTAAATGGTTCTGGAATGGTGGCAGCATAATTTGTTCCTGAGAATCAGGGTTAGAGCACTCAGTGATCCAGGCCCTCGACCCCTACAGCCTGGAGAGAAGAAAGCCTGCCCATTGCTCCAACTGGCAGCAGACCTCGGCATCATCCACATGGCATTGGATTTAGATGCTTGCAGAATGTGGGAGTTCTGAGGTTAAGAAGGCCTCCACCTAGATTTCAGAAGGCCTGGGAGGCCAGGCAGTGTGCTCTGGGGAGGGCAACGTATAAGGCTGTGAATCAAAAACCTATTTAGTTAAAAAAAAAAAAGGGGCCAAAAACATGGATTTTCTGAAAAAAAGCTACAAGGAGGGAGCAAAGCCAGCCCCCACAAAAAAGCGCCCCGGGAGCTATGAGCAGAAGCGCCTTAGGGGTGGAGCCACGGAAGGCTTTCCGGAGCTCACAGCTCATTACAGATTTCTCTGGATGTTCCACATGGAACTGCAGGACCTAATGTTTGCCCATCTAGATTTTGGACTTGTTCTGGTCCCTGTGGTTCCTACCCCCCAGTTGTGTACCTTTTGGAATGGTAATTTTTATCTTGTGCCATTAAATGTGAAGAGTGTTTAACTTATCATTTGACAGGGGCACACAGCTAAGCATTTGCTGAGTTTGCCTTAGACCTTAGAGCAAACTTGAGGTTTGGACTTCTCAGCAATGCTGAAACTGTAGGGCTTTGGCAACTCTTAGAGATGGATTCAAATGCCTTTTTCATAAAGGGAAGTGCGTGAGTCTTGGGGGCATGGGCAAGATGTTCTGGTTCTAATGTAATACAATGCTGATAGTCTTAACAGTGATGCGTAATGACAGTTCAACCTGTGCTGTACTGCTCAAGCTGTAAAATGTTAGCAAACATATCTATGTACCTAAAAACTGGTTTTAAAAGTTTTGGAAACTGGGTTTTAAAAGTTTTTAAACTTTTTTTAAAAAATGTCTGGTTGCCAAGTTGAAGAGAGCTGGATTGTACTGGTTGATACATTGTGTCAACTTGAGAAGTTTTAAATGTTTAATTAAGTGACACAGCAGAGAGCCAGGGTTCTTACTTTATAGACATCTTTATCCTATGCAAGAGGCAGACGTAGCAATTGGGAGTTCTACCCTCCCACCCCAGGGTACCTGCTTATCACATAAGGAGGGCAGAGAGGCTGGCTAGCACCACAGCTGCTGCTGTGCCCTTCGCCCTTTGCTGCTTTCTGCCACCATGAACATTGTCTTAGTTACTCTTCTCTCATTGCTGGGACAAATACCTGACACTCAAATGAGGGAAGGAAAGGTATATTTAGCTCACAGTTACTGGGGGTTTCGGTCCATACTCGGCTGGCTCCAAGGCAGAGTGGCACAGGGTAGAGGGCAGCCTTTTGCGGCAGCAGCAAAGAGCAGGAGAGCAAGGGAGGGGTAGCAGCAGCTCAAGCGGCTAGCTTCTTTTCCCGCCTTACATTGTCATGCAAATCAGCTGCCTCAGGACAGGGGCAGCATCCACAGCCACAATAATCACTCACAAACTCCAAGAGGCACCCCTCAAGGCACAAGGCTTTAGGGGGACACCTATGTACAAACCATAACAGGTATTTTGTCCCAGCAATGAGTAAAAAATAACTGATTCAAGGAGGAAAGCAGACAAGGCTGCAGAGCTGTGTAGGCTCCTCGGGGTGGGCAGGGTCAGCTCTCTCCTTCCCCAGTTCCTTCCCACCCACAGCCTGCGCTCTGACTCTGGTTCTGACACAGGAGCGAAGGCAGCACTTAGCAAGCACCCAGAGTTGGTGATGATGCTGAGTGTGGAGAGAAGCCGCAGAATCCAGAGCAAGGGCTGACTTCTGGGGCAGAGAGCTGGGGGCAGTGGTGGGAGCCTCGGCTCAGCCAGCTCCATGCCAACATCACCGAGCCTAAGAGGGGCGGAGAAGGACACGAAGCCCTCTGTCCTCTCACAACCGAAGCAGCGGCTCAGGCTACCTGCACTGAGGGGTGTCAAGAGGACCTCAACACACACTGGGTTCATGCACAGGGCTGGGGACCTTAGTGTGACAGAGCCCTCTGAGCCTTGATGTCCTCCCTGCTAACGCAGAGCTAAACCCCCTACCTCTGTCTCCTGCAAGCTATCAGCATCATGAGCTCAGGAGCTGGGGCAGAACTCTGAGAGCTGCCCTGCGGTTCCGAGGGCCCCAGTGCCCAGCTAAGGGAGCACCCCCTCCCATGCAGAGGCTCTGTGCTCCGGACGCACTGGCATCCATGTGCTGCGGGCGGCTGCTTTTCACTCATCCAAGCAGCAGGAAGCTGACACTCTTTCTTACTCACTAAGCCACGCAGACATGAGTAAGCTGCCTAGTCCTTCATTAACTCCTCCTTTGGGGTAAAGAGTCAGGAATTCCCTCCCAAGTAGTAACAGGTGCTCCACTTCTGACTTTGTAGCTATAAGGGGCTTCATGGAGATGGGGTGGGCTTGGCTCACCAAGGCCGTGTCCCACCTTCTGGGCTAAGCCTCTGACTTGGCTGAACCAGGGCCTTGCATGGCACTCCATCCCCAGGCAGATTTGAGTTTTAATTTTGACACAAGGTCTTGCTGAGTTACCAAGTTACCCAGAAAGAGCTCACATTTGCAGCCTCTTTGCCTCAGCCTTGAGCAGGCTGGGATTACAGCTATGCACCACCCTACCTGGCTCTTTTCCACCTCTTGTGAGTTGAAATGAGAGCACAGCATGTGCCCTACATCATTCTGACCACTTAGTCTTTTTCTCCAGCCTCTGTCAGTGCCACATAGAGAACATGAGGGTCTTAAACTGACCTTGGTTGAAAGGAAATCTTTGCCTTCAGCTTGCATCTTCTTTTTCTTACTGTTGCTTTACTATGGTTTAATTTGTTAGGGTTTTGTTTTGTTTTTTTTAAAGAAAAACTCACTTTGCTCAAGCTATTCTTGAACTTACTATCCTCCTGCCTCAGGCTCCCAAGAGCTAGGATTACAGGCTTATATCCCCATACTCTGCTTAAGCTCTCTTGCACACAAATGCGCCAGTTGCTGGGCCATCACACATGATGTCCCACGGCCTATTGGTTCAAATTCTCCTGCGCCATAAAATGCAGAGATTGAAGCAGTATCTTAAACAACCTTTCCAGGGCCCCAAGGTTACATTTTCCTCCACGTTCTTGTACGTGGCTTCTTGTGGCACAGAGGAACTGCAGTTCTGGGTACTCGATACCCAGCTCATTCATCTCTGTCATTGCATGCTTGAGGGGACCATTCCTGACCCCACCTTGACCACCGTGGGTGAACAAATGCTCGAGTGGTTCACAGTAAATTAGGTCATGCCATTTATTTGAGAGGAGTATATTGTATAGCAAGTGTTCCTATACTCTAAGACTGGGCCAGAGCCCAGCTGATCAATGAGAAAGACTTTTTGGATCATTTATTTCAAGTCTCCCAGGTATTACGAATATTCCAAACCTAACAAAATGTGATTCAATATAAGGAGTACATAAAGAACCCAGGATTATGGGATTGGGGAGATATGGGTGGGTAAGTAAGCAACTAGTTTATAGTAAGCATCTACTTATGAAGCCAGGCTGGGTGAGAACAAAGGTCAGTGCACAACCAGCCCTTGGCGCTGTCCCGCTGCCCATGCCCCATAGCTCTCAGGAAAGAGGCCCCCTAACTTCCTACCAGGTCCTGCCCACTACTGCCCTAAGGGAGCCTCAGAGGATTTGTGGCCCAGGCTTGCCCTGCTGCTCTGGCTCCTGTCCAACCAGCCAAGCCGTCCCCTGGGCCTGAGCCTGTGCTCTCCCTGCGCTGTCTCCATGCTGTCTCCATCCTCACTCCCCCATCCCCCAAGCTCACATTTCCCTTCCTCCCAATCCCCGCCTCAGCCTAGCCTCCTCAGACACCACCTGGTCCATCCTCAGTGTGACATCATGGAGCAGCCCCGCTGCAGCCTCAGCTGTCTCGGTCCTCTAGTAGTCCCCTTCTTTCCCCTCCTTCCCATGCTACATCATGTATACGTGTGTACGCAGGTGAGTGTGTGTGAGGTGTGGTTCCTGCCTCTCCTCCCTCCTGTCCAGCACTGTCCACACTCTGGGGCGCTTGAAGTATGGCTAGCACAGTAGGGACATTTTTATTTATTTATTTATACTGGTTCAAACTCAGAACCTTGTGCTTGCCAGGCAAGTACTTAAGCCACTGAGCTATATCCCTGGCCCTGTTGTCTTTCTTTTTCTTTTCTTTTCTTTTTTTCTTAAGCTGGTCTCATCTCACTATTCACTTCTGAGTGGCTTGAGCCCTCAGTGGTCCTCCTGCCTCAGCCTCCTGGGTGCTGGGATTGCAGCATGCACCGCCACACCCAGCCAGTTTTACATCAAGAGTTTTCCAGAAGTTATGGCCCACGGCTGTGATCCCAGCACTCAGAAGGCAGAAAGAAGAGTGTCATCCCAAGTTCAAGGCCATCCTGGGTTACACACTTAGGTCAAGAGCACCCTTAACTGCTGAGCAAGTCCCTGTAGAGAAGAGAAGAGAAGAGAAGAGAAGAGAAGAGAAGAGAAGAGAAGAGAAGAGAAGAGAAGAGAAGAGAAGAGAAGAGACGAGACCATAAACTCTTGTGAGCAGATTTAAGTACTGAATTTACAGATAAACATGCACAACTGCCAAGGCTTGGGAAGAGATGATTCATTTTGACTGGATGGGAAGGGGGGGGCAGTCTGTTAAAAGTACTACATGAAGTTAATGATTAAGAAGGTGGTAGAAGGGGGAGGCTTTCTGAAGTAGAGGGAGTATGACCCACGGGCAAGACAGAACAAACCCTGCGAGGTTAATGACAACAGCCAAGAGAGCTGCAGTCTCTGACACCAGCCGCCTCCCCTGTGTCTCACAGACTCCCAAGCAGGCCGGCACAGCCGACTTCCCATCTATTTTTATCTGCGTTGTCCGAGCGCCACAGATCCCTGCTCTCTAGGATCAGCTCTGCCAACCCCCAGGGGCAGCACCTGGAAGTGAGCGCCAGGCTGCAGGGTTCAGCTACCTGCTCTGCATGGCCTGTGCTGCCTGCGCAGCTGGATTTCCATAGCGCGGGGGTGACGAGGAGCACCCCAACATGAGCTAATTCAGTGTTCTTTGCTGCCTAGCGCTGCTGCAGAAGAGACAGTGTCCCCAGCCCCCAGGTGCTGCTGTCCCTAGGGACAAGCAGGAGAACCTTCTAGAGAGGTAACAATGTTTTAAACTCAGGGTTTTCCCTAGCTCTGTCCCACACCCTAACCGTGTTCAGTGGCCTCCCAGTCTCCAGGCCCCAAAGGACCCCTGGCCCCTTCCCAGGCTGCACAACCACTTCCTTCCGCGTCCCACCCAGACCACAGCTCGCACAGGCAGACCTCCGGAGGCTCAGCGGTTTCTAACACGGACCTCCCAGAGTCAGCGCCAGCGTGAGGCTCCACTTTCAGAAACCACTGCACCCCATTAAATGAGGGTTTTGGTTTTTTTTTTTTTTTTTTTCAAATTACGAAAGACAAATGTTACAACGTGACATATGCACCACCATCTTGTTCTGCATGCACCATTCTAAACGCTGTAACTTTCCACTGTGCCCCGTTCTCTACTTGAGAACCTGCAGTTGGGCCTTTCTCACGCTGTCCTTTGTGCACACCTGAATCTAGTTCCAGCCCAACGTCCTGTTCTTGTCCTCGTTCCCAGCTACAAACTGTACCCACCGCTGCACCTGTTATTGTTCATTAGAAACAGGTAATTTTTCAACTGTAGCCCCTAGTTGAACCCTTGACGTCACCCCTTAGCGGTTTATCAGCTTAAATACCCACTCCCCTCATCTGGCGCGCACCTCAGCGTCTTGCTGGGGTGATCGCTGCTGGGTACCAGCTAAAATAAAGCGCTTCTTTTCTTTTTCAGCCTGCCTCATTTTTGAGTTACAACACAATCGACAAAACTATGAATACAGCTGTGCCTTTGAAAGGCAGGTTCCCATATTACAGCCACCAGCCTAAAGAAGTGTGGCTGATCCTAAGACATCACTCTTTTATTTTATTTTATTTTTTTTAATTTTATTTATTTATGTGTGTGTGTGTGTGTGTGTGTGTGGCCAGCTCAGCCCACCAGGGGGCGGGCTGGCTGGCATGTGGTGCTGGGGGAT
>NW_004524605.1:12947896-12961772 GCF_000260255.1 Octodon degus
GTCTTCATACTTTTCTACTGGATGGTTAAGACCAAGGTAAAGCAGGACCTGTGCAACAAGAGTTGTAGCTTTTTGGTCTGAGAAGGAGGACTTTTCTTTTGAGAATGTACTGGTTTATTGAATTGTACTCAAGATAGCTCAGTAGAATAAGCGCTTGCCTGGCAAGCGCAAGGGCCTGAGTTCAATCCCTGGTTCCAGAAAAAAATTAAAAAAAAAAAAAAATACTGATATCTTTGGGGCTGGGGAGATGGCTCAGTGGAATAAGTGCTTCCCTGGCAAGCACAAGGCCTGAGTTCAATACCCAGTCCCCCCCCCCAAAAAAAAAAAAACGATTACAATGTTTAAATCAGCAAAAAGGCCTTGCTTCTGAGACAAATTCTGAAATGAATATAGAGACTCTGGTGGTCCACTCGCTCTATCTGGGGACTGCAGCATGTAGAGTTCGGGGTTTGACAGGGCTAGAAGGCACACAGAATTTATGTTAAAGGAACATATAGAGACCGACTCTATGCATCTTCCCAGAAGCATCTATTTACACAAAAACCGTAGCCTATCTGAGAGATGTTGGTGCTGCCTGTCTTAGTTTCTTTCCCTTTTTCCTTGCAGCACCAACCAAGTCACAGCTTACCCTGACAGCATTTTTGGGCGAATCAGTGACTTTGCCCTGTGTGTACTGGTCCTGGTCTCCAAGCAGCAACAGCATGTGCTGGGGAAGAGGCAAGTGTCCCAATTCCAAGTGCAACCAGGAGCTCATCCATACAGATGGAACTGCAGTGACCTTGAGAATGTCGGGAAGGTACAGACTTTGGGGGAATATCCAGAAGGGTGATGTCTCCTTGGCCATCTTAGACACCAGGGAAGGGGACAGCGGGGTGTACTGCTGCCACAGAGGTGCCCAGCTGGTTCAGTGATGTGAAGAGGAGCATTCAGCTAGTGCTGAGGAGAGGTGAGCATGTGGGACTCAGATCTGGAAAGGAGAAATTCACTATCGACAGGGAGTAGACTCGGGGAGGGTTGGGGAGCTTGCTTAAGCAGGTGGTGGGAGCCAGTTCCTATGCCCCTGGGAGCCGAGACAGCCGAAGAAGCGGGTGAAGGGAGTGTGGAAAAGACAGGAACAGCTCAGTTGTGTAATGAATTTGAAGGGGGCAGCTGCTACTAGCGAGGCAATTGTCAGCACCCTGCAGCAGTTTGTGTCCAGCATTTTCAGTCTCCTGGATTTTATGTGAACTGCGTTTAATTTTGCATATTAGCCAATTTGAAAAAAGAAGTACCAATATGGTGTGAACTACGTAAGCACATTTGTATGTCTGCTTCAGCCTGTAGACAAAGTTTGTGACTTAGTGGAGCAGGGGGTGTGGGATTCGGAGGCATCTCAACAATTTCCAGGCATTCTTGCCTGGTGTTCCTCAGTCATCTTTGATAAAACTTGGGTTCCAATGGGACTGCTAAAGATCTGAGTTCCATAAATGAGCTGCACTGTGCCTGGGGGTTGAATTAGGTTAATGATAACCACTGTTCCCCTTGTCTTAATGGAGCTTCCCAGTCTTGGGCTCTGGTCCCGAGAGGTGGATGCCTTGGACAGCAGGGTCTCCTTTAGGCCATGCAGGTTTCTCTAATGCACACTAAAAATGGAGCAGTGGATTTGATACTTTTAACTAGAGAACTTTATTACATAGTAGAAAAACTATTATCTTTCTCTCTTAAAGCAATTATGTGAGCTAGAAGGTACTTTTCTGATTTGACATAAGAAAGTGCTATTTACTGAAGATAAAGGCCTTCAACCCCAGACTGTTCTTGCCTGACATTATTAACTATTACTTTGTAAAGTACTGGGCAACTTCAACAATCTACAGGGTCACTTCCAAGTTCAATGGGGGAAAAATGGTGTCTTAGGTTCATTAAAGTAATGCACATTTGGCATATTCTAGAAATAGTGGCATCCGCAGAGTGAACTGTGGTAATAAACTGAAGAGCAGATGTTGGCCAAGTAAGTGATGTTGGCACAAATAGATCTTTGGTATCAGAAGGAGATCCTGTTCCAACCGTAGTTTTCCCACCACTTTCCAGACACTGTGACGTGTGTTCAATCTATAGCAGGGAACACAACAAACACACCCCGGAGTCTTCTCACGGTGCTGACAGCCAGCTCTGAGGGAGACCTTAAAGAGTAGCAGTCCAGGAATGTGTAGTTATGAAGCACCATAAGGCTGTGAAGGTGAATTACGAGAGCGCATAGCAGAGATTCTTGTAATTGTGGAATCTGAAAGCCTTCTTTATAGATATGACCTTGTAGCGGAGACCCAAAGGCAGAGTCAGTGAGTAAGAAAGAGCTAAAGTAGGACACGAAGTTCCTGTGCCTGGAGGGAGACTTGTGATGAGAAAGAAAGGCAGCTCAAGGCAGATGGTGCTTTTCAGGCAAAGAGCTGGATATATTCTTTATCATATAGGCAAAGAGGACCCCATGCACATTTTAAGCAGAGGATTAGTATAATTAGATTTGTAATTCTCAGAGATAACTCAGGCCATAGTAAAAGTAGAGTGGAAGGACAATAATAGAGATGAGAAACCTAATTTTAGAGAGCATTATGGTGGTTCAGGCCAGTGGACCAGACTTGGGGAGAAATAAACAGGTCCCAGATCTCTTTCTTCTCAGTCTCACTTGGCGCAAGGTGCATCTTCTCTTGGAGACGGCCCCAACAACTGCGAGAAGACAACCACCTCCAACTCAGTGAGCACCCCTCATTTGCTGCCGACCACAACTGTGCCAAGACAGCCACAGAAGTGGGTGAAGAGAGGGTGGAAAAGACAGGAACAGGGAAGTTACATAATGAATTTGAAGGGGGCAGCTGCTACTAGCGAGGGAATCGTCAGCACCCTACAGAAATTTGTGTCCAGCATTTTCAGTCAGTTAACAGGCCTGACCATAGCAGCCTTCAACCCAACCACCACCCCTTACACAGCTACAATCACAGCTGTGCTGGCAACGCCACTTGTGACTATAACACCCTCCACCCAAAACCCACCACTCACTTGCCAACAGCCACAGCTGTGCTGCCAACAACCTTCATGACTACACTTGAGCTCACAGCCAGAACCCCACTTCAGACAGAGGCCACCTCAATCTTCACAATAGCAGCCATGTGCCCCATGACAAGGCCGAGTTCTGTGCCAGAGAGAGAACCACTAATGGGCAAACTTTGGTACCTTCACTCTCTTTTCCAGGAAACTTCTCATATGTATGTATGTATGTATGTATGTGTATTATATGTATGTATTTACCGGGTTTCACTATGTACCAAGTTGGCCTCAAACTTTGTGCTGTCCTTCTGACTCAGCCTCTTACATTCAAGATTACAGTAATATGGATCTTCCTCTAAGTGCTGTGACAGCCCTGTGACTGCCAGGATTTTCCCTTCTTCCCTTCTCCTTTGCCAAGCTTTATCTGCTATCTCCAAAGCACATAAACACACTGAAACACAGTGCATGGGTGTATGACCTGTTCAGCCTTCAACCGCTAAAGGGCTCTGCTTCCTAACAGCAGCGTTCTTCCCGCAAGCAGGTGCAGTCACACAGCCTTCTCCATCAGCCCCAGCTGCCCAGTTCCCATCTGTCCAGCCTCTTCCCTGCCCTCCTCTCTCTCAGCTGCAGCCATGGCCCCAGAACACAGTTCTCAGTACTGAAGCTTCTTCCTGTCTTGGCCCTTCCAGCAGGTGTTCTTGTGGCCGCCACTCATATATTCCTTTGCTTTCATCTTAGATGTCACCTCTTTCCCAAAGGTGCGCCTGATACCATGCTGAAGCCACCAGATGTCCTGTGCTGCAGGGTTCACAGCTAGGGCTGGTGTCACCCCTCAGCAGACATTTTCAGTTGTCACAGAAGGATGTTACTGGCATCTCATGGGCAGAGCCCGGGCGATAACTCCCAGCTCTCGCAATTAATGGGATGTAGCCTAAAGAGTTTCTAAACCCCAATACCAGGTGAAGAAACCAGACTCCACCCCGATAATCTATCTTATCTTTGCCTGCATCAGTGCCACATGGTGGGAGGTTTGGGCTTGTTTCTCGCTCGTTTTGCTTGGTTATTTCGGCAGTGAAAATTGAACTGAGGGCCCTAATGCTCAGTAAACCTCAGCCTCAGCTTGTTTTATGTTTATTTTTTAGACAGAATGTCACCAAGTCACTCAAGCTTGAAATCAGCCTCGGTCAGCCTCCCAGAGAACTGAGATGACAGATGAGAGCCACCGTGCCCACATCTGTCCCCAGCACCAGCAGACCCTTGCTTGGGGTCCACAGCAAGATGATGATGATGTAGGGCCTAAGCTAAATGATCAACCCCCCAAAAAAACCTTGTCAGTTTTCAAAAAATTATTACATAACTATTATAAATCTCTCACCTTAATGTACTCACAAAATTATTCTATATTGATGGTATCCAGAATGGTTGGTTTTTCCACTGATAGGCAAAATTTCATCAATTTAAATAAGCAATCTTTTTTTGGAAGTACCGGGTATTGAGCTTACTCTTCAAACCTTGCTCTTGCCAAGCTGGTGCTTATGCTGCTGAGCTATATCTCCAGCCCCCTAAATAAACAATCCTGAATGTACCAGTGTTCTAATATTCCAGAACAGATTGCAGGTAATGGATTCTGCCATGTCTCAGAGGATCAAAATCAAAACAAGATTCAATACCATCTGCAAGACAGTTGAGTTTATGGAAGAATTCATGTTAACTAAATTCCTCCTTTTTCCTTACACAAGCTTTCTGTTACTAACGATTTTCGTCTATAGTATATTAATAAAAACACACCAAATAAACTGTTTCAAAAAGAAACATTAATTCTAAAAGAGTTATAGACGTTCACTTTTTTTTTAAATTTTATTTATTTATGTGTGTGTGTGTGTGTGTGTGTGTGTGTGTGTGTATGTGTGTGTGTGTGTGGCCAGCTCAGCTTGTGCATGTTCAGAATATTCACCCACATATCCTGGCTTGATATAATGAAATTGTTAAATTGCCTTTAATTTAAACAAAGGGACTGTTATGGGTTAACTCTGCATAGGAACCAGATCAGCCAGATGGAAGTGTGAATAGAGCCTTTTATTTGCTGAGCTCAGGTCCGTCAGCCACTTCTCACACAGGAGAAGACTGATCGGCACCCAAACGTAGGTAGTAGGAGGGTATTTATAACAGAAATCACATCCAGTTTGGTAAGTGAATTTATTATCTAACATAGAACAACATAAAACTACCTACATCTGACACAGCTGCAAACTGTTGGTAACTAAAGGGTCTTTCATAGCTTAGTGATAAGTGTGTACAAGATATATCTTAAGCTTACCATGGAGATGGTTAGGGAGGGAGCTTGCTGCCTTGACAAGAAACAGTTATTGTTAAACAGCCTTGAGCCGAGAGGAAGAATACGTTTCTTAGAGTAGATAACAGGAAGCACAAGGGTTGTTTTTTAATAATTTTCCACAGTTAAAGCACAAAATTCTGTTAACACTTTACAGGGACAGGCTACAGTTTTCCAAATTGGTAGCTGGGAGCAGGTATAACATCAAGATTCTCTCAGGCTGATTAAGAAGACCCCGTGCTAAAGTCATAACTCTTTCAGAGATCTTTCACACTTTGGTCAAATTTTCCTTCTTTCAGTAATCTCTCCCTTTAAAAAGGAGTTAAAAACTGATTAAAGAATGGAGTGTATTTAAAGTATGTTACCCAGTTAAATAATCATTTTAACTAAGCAAGTTCCTCATATTGTAGTTAGGTAGAAATGTCCTCTAATTTGACAAGCCTATTCAGCTTTCTGATTTTTCCCCAGACATGAGATAGAACAACAAAGGGTTCGTATACAGTGTTTTGGAAAAATATGATTGAGAATCTCACAGTGTAGACATAGAAACACACACACACACACACACACACACACACACACCCCTGGCATGAAGGGGCACACACACACACACACACACACACACCTGGCATGAAGGGGCATACATCCTAAGATGACTGCCTCTTAGAGACCCACATTCTATATTCTAGCATTCTTTTTACAATATTCCCCCTTTTTTCCCCTGTATTTTACAGAAGGGTCTACAGGGTGTTCAGGGTCTTACTACTAGATCAGATTCATAGCGATCAACCTGTTTATAGCCTCCCAAGAGCTGGGATTACAGGCGCACACCACCATTGCTGTCTCAGCACACCCCTGGGGCGGGGCCAGTATGGGAGGCCCTGGGGGATCGAACTCCCGACCACTGAGCCTGCTTGAAGGCACTGTAATCTCGTGAGCTGTTTGACTGGCCCTACAATATACCCTCCTAATGTCCCATTTGTCTCTTCTGCTAAATAGACATTCTAATCTATCAGCATTCTAACCATGGAGAACAAAATTGAGTGGAAAAGAAAGCACATCTTCTACAGAACAATGGCTTTTTCCCTGTCACATTGCAAACCTACTCAAACTTACTTCTTAATATTTAATTCATTCTTAAATCACTAATTTAAGTTTAATTTTTCTCAGTATAGGAACAAAAATTGAATACTAAAAGGCAATTTTTAGGAACAGAGGAACAACAGTATTAGGCAGAAACTTCTAAAATGAAAGCTCCATGAGATTTAGAGATACTGCACATGGCATATAGATCTTTTCTAAGTATAATAATAGCAACTTGAGGTTGCTGTGCATTTCCCACAGGCCAGAAGCCATCCTCAGTGCTTTGTAGGGGCTTATGCAGCCCTTGAGCAGCGGAAGGTCCTACCATGTGCATTTCACAGATGAGGATTTGAGGACAAGGAAGTCATGTGGAACCAAAGCGACATCCCACATGGAGTGACAGCACTTGAAGTCAGGTGTTTGGCCACAGACCACTTGCTCTAGACCCTTAAGAATGGTCTTGAAATGACTTACTTCTGATAAAGATGACAACCAAAACAGTGAGCAAGACCAAGCCAGAGATGACGATTCTGATGGAGAGTCTTTTGAGAACCACCTATTTGTTTCGTGCTGGAGACACCTGCTGAGGGAATCTCAGTAAGTTGAAAAAGCACCTTACTAGAGTTAGGAATAGAAAACATTTCCCAGCATACCTTAGCTGAAGACACTTTCACCATGCACCCTTGGCTACTTTTAGACCCAAGGTAAGATGAAATGGCATTAAACCTCAGACCAAATGAGCTGAGAATATAAACATATAGTGGAATTTTAAGACAATTTAAAACTTCAAGTATATTTTAAAGATATGGAAATAGTTTCTATTTTGCTTGAAGCAGGGTTGACATAGGCATATCCTTTGGCAAAATTAAAACTGTACTCATCAAGTGGGCTTCCATGCAATGTATACAAATTACGTCTGTCTTAAAAGCCCCTATGCTATTTCTGTAAGTCCATCTTCTTACAGTACTAGGGAAGAGTTATTGCTCCTGTATAGGTTGATTGATTGGTTGTCATCTGGAAGTACTTACTTCTTAAGCTTGGTTTTTGATTTAGTCCTTAAATGTTTTCAAAATGTAATATAGTTGGGGGGCTTGTTGTACTCCTATAATTCCAGCATTCATGAGGCAGGAAGAATCTAAGCTTAAGCCCATTGTGGGCAACTAATAATACTGAAAGTCTGACAAATTTTTTTTTTAAGTCTGAAGATATGAAGATATAGTTATTGTGCATAGACACCCTGGGTTCAATGGTCAGTATGGGGTGGGGGGGAGAGAAGAGAAAGAAAAGGAAAAGAAAGACAGAAAGAAAAGGAGGATAATTAATAAAGGCTCTGTAGTACCTTTAATTTGGTCTCCTTTGGCCAACATATCCATTTGTGGCCATTACATAATGACATTATTTGGTCTTTTGACATTTTTTAAATTTATTTTTGTTCTTTTTGAGACAGGTTCTCGCTATGCAGTTCGGACTGGCCTTGTGCTCACTTTATGAATGTGGCTGGCCTTGAACTCACAAGGATCCTCCTGCCTCAGACTTCTGCGTGCTGGGATTACAGGTGTGCATATGCCACCACACCTGGCTTGCTCAGTGACATTTTAAGGTTATACTTTGGGAATCTTCATTAGAACTGGGCACTTCGTCCACCACAAAGGCCTACCTGGATTCTATGGCCTGAGCCCCAAAGATATCAGAAAGGGAAGTATTCTTTAAAGCCCCCTACCTTGGGCCAAAAGCTAATTTAGATGAGGACTTTTGCTTTCCCAAATTCCTTTTGTAAACTGCTAGCATGAGTAAGGCCCTGAGAGAACACTGACCCGAGAGGAACCAGGAAGGTGTTTCACAGTTCCAAAGTACCCTCAGAAGAGCAGTGGCCCCAGGCACCTCAGTCCCCACGGCTCCCTGAGTCTAGGGGTAGTCTGTGGGCACAGAGACGTGCAAGCCCCACGCTGTGCTTGGATGTGCCTGGCGGTGCAACCTGGCTTCTGCCAAGGGGCGTCTGAGTCCTCCATAATTGCTTTGCAATGAACTCTGCCTAAACATACTTCTGCATGGTCACTCAGTTCATTTATGAAACTCCCAGAGGACCAAGGGGCAAGGCCAGCTTCGCACAGTGTCAGGATCCAGCCCTCTGATAACAATGTACAGACTATGGCATGTACTATGTAAAGTTACTTGATGTATACTGGGATATACACCATATGTACCATATACACCATATATACCATGTCATGAATACACCATGTATATACCACATACACCATATTATATCAAGTATATATGGCACACTATGGTACATACACCAATAGTTTCCTTTTTAACTACTAATCCATGATAACTCACTCTAGCTTGGTCAGTAGGGGTGGTGCAGTAACTACACCCTTGCTAGCAGTTTTCGTTGAGACTCCACTTCCTGAATCACAATCCCTTGCTACTGAACATTGCCTGCTTACTGTGTGTTCACTACGCACAGAAGTGATGAGCATCCTTTCTCATGTAGCTGCATAGGTCTGTTCAGTTCTCTTCTCAAGGCAGAGCCCAGGAAGTTAACCCACTGGGTCAAAGCAAATGCTGTTCCCTCCTCCTTTCAGCACATCCAGGACACAGCCTCAGGGTCAAGATGCAAAAGCTTCCACTTTGTTAATTTTACTGTCTTGAACTTGCTCTTAAGTTGCTTCTCCTTGCTCCTAAATAGAACTTTTCTGTAAGTAGCTGAAGTGAAGAGCAATATCACCATTTAGAAGATTTTTTGAAAACTAAGCCTAAGTCTGGTCACTTAGCAATACAATGAACAGCTACATAGCGTAGTTCTGCCATTAGCCCGCTTGCACAAATTTATTTTGTATCTCCTAGCTCAACCAGTGCCCTTTCTGCGTATGTTATACGTTGTGGGGGGCGGAGGGGCACTGGAGACCAGGTCCATGGCCTTTGCCCTGAGCTACATCTCCAGCCCAGTTTTATCTTTTCCTTAGAGACAGATTCTCACTAAGTTCCTCAGGGAGAACTAGAACTCACAATCCTCCTGCCTGGGTCTCTCCTAGTGCTAATAGTTCCTAAAGTCACACTCTGCCGCATGTTCTTACTGTCACTACAGCACCCAGCATGGGACCAATTGGCCCAGCACTGAAGGGTTCCAATGAACCGAGCTTTCTGAATTTCTGTTTCAGGGCCAACTTGTCATTAATTTATCTTTAACTTATCTTACTTGCACAAAGCAAAACAAAGGTTGTTCCCCTGGGGGGGGGGGGAAAGAAAAATCTTACTGAAAAAAATTTCCATTATCTGTAATGATAACTGCTTATGAATACCATAAAACTGGGCTGCTTTAGCTGTTTTGCAAGCTCACTGTGCAGGAAGTTTAAGAACGTTCCATAGAATCATGGAATTCGAAGACCTCGCTACCTTAATAAGCAATTGTATAGTGAGTTTTATATACATTGGCCACAGAATTTTGACACAGAATGGTCATTGAGTGAAAAAAAAAAAAGAGACCCAGGTACATGTAAGATCTTTCTCCTTTATCTTCTATTTTTGTTTGGGATAGCCCACTTGGTCCCACTGATTCAAAGCATGTTGATCTCTAATAATAATTATGCTATGTTAACTTGTTCTCTTTGCTTTCTTTTTTAATGTATCTGGTACAAGGTCTCACTACACAGCTCAGACTCGTAGTGATCCTCCTGCTTTTAGCCTCCCCAGGGCTGGGATTACAGGCATCCACCACCACCCCTGGTCTAGGTGGTTCACTCAGTGAGCCTGCAGGTGGGGCCAGTGAGGCCTGTGGTGCTGGAGACTGAACCCTGGTCCCTGCCCTTGCCTAAGCAGATGCTGTCTGCTGAGCTATCCTGCCGACCCTTTGCATGTTCTCTTTAAATTAACTCATTCTTTCCAATTTTTGTCCATGGAAGGGTCTGGGTAGGGTGCATGTGTGTCAATGTGTGTGTATAAGCATGTGTGTGTCTGTGTGTTTGTTACTTAGTAAAATATCAATTAATAAACATCTCTAACAATTGCTCCACCTGAATGAAATTTTTAGATTAAAACATGCTATTTCATAGTCAAATTCTTTTTTTTAATTTTCTGAAGAAAAAAAGTCATTCTATGGGCTAGTCTTACAAAAATACGCTTAAATTCAGCTTACTTCCAGGAAGACGTACAAGTGAATCCTGCTGATAAAATAGGGAGGAAAACACTTACGCTTTGTCATACCAAGAACCACCTGAATTCTGGGTCACTGTGCCATTCCCATCTGCTCAAAAGAAGGAAAATTAATTAGAATTACAAAAATAATTGGATTTTCACAGCAGACACTAAATATACCCACATTGCCTTCTGCTGATGAATGAAAAAAGGAATAATAATATGATAAAGTGCCGCGGGCATTGTGACAGTCACACCAAGTTATTAACATGTTAATAATTTATCTTATGAACTTGTGCTTCTTTATATTTTTGAAAAGTATGATCCTGCTGCCTCAGTCTCCTCAAGAAGCTGGGATCCCAGACATGTGCCACCTCACTCATCTACAGCTTCTTATCCTTAGGTGAAAGGAGATGCAGGGAGTGGGGAAGGATTCTCTCCAAGTCAGGAAAATTCAAACTTGCCCACAGGCCTGCAGCTGGTATGGCAGCAGAATCAGGAGCAGGGCTCCCAAGTGGGTCTCCCAGTCTGGCAATGACAAACACATGACCCTCTTGGAAGAACTCCACAAGACGGTGCAAGTCTCCCGCACATGTGTCTGTCATGTGGGCAGTGAACCATGGGACACGCCTTCCAGACTCAACATTCTTCACTTGGGTACAGCTGGCACCCACCAATGGCTAATGTAGGCAGGATGAAGATGTGGGCCAGGGGCCTCAGTACTTGGCCAAATGTCAGCGGTCACCAACTCCTAGTAAGTGTTTCCTTCATCAGGAATGGCACCCGCTGTGCATCCCCATAAGGAAGAAAGAGCAAATAGGCTCTCTGGGCTCTGTGATGAATGAATTCATCACTCCACACATCCTACCTCACTAGGCTTGCACTGAGGATTAGGGGCCAACATATGACATTGACGGGTGGCACAAATGCTCAGCCCACAGCACCAGTTAAGAATGCTTCTGTATGTACAAGCTTGACAGCAGGGAGGCCCCCTGGACATAGTTAAGATTTGGGACTTGAAGCAGGTGTGGATGAGCCAAGGGGTCAAGCTCAGGATTGCGCTTGAAGCCAAGACAGGATGACTTGATTTATAGCAATAGAGGAATATGCACATAGATGTTCCTGAATCAGACAAGCTGGTGGCACTACACCAATGCATGCTGAACATTCTGGCCAGCAGGAGTAGATTATAACCATCCCAAGCCCTTCATCTCATGGATGCTTCATAATCAGTCTATCAGATCAGTGTGCTACATTTATTTTACAATCTATGAGTCAGATTCAGAGAGGGTAGACATTGTATGAGTCACACTGTTGACTTGAGAGGCCAGAATCTGAACTCAACTCAGGTTCATTTTATTCCAGAATTTGCAATCTCAGTTAACAGATACCACCCACGAATGCCACTTGAAGATATACTCATAAGTGAAATAAACCAGACCCACATGTGTAAATATGGTATAGTCTCCCTAGTCTAAGAACTCAAAAGAAGAAATAAAAATTGAAAGGTATAACACAACTAAATGGAAAGCAAGAACTTAAGGATTAAACAACAAAGAGAGGGCAAGGAGAAAAGCTAGGAAACATGGCAGGGGCAAAGCTATGCATTTATTTAGAGGGGAAGGAATACTCCAAGGACTTCTTTCTGCCCTTTAACCAAATGCTCAGTTCTTTCCTGCTGGCCCTGCATGTGACCTAGCGTAGGCTAGCAGGCAGGAGAGAGCCTGTAGCTCAGATATCTGTCTCTGTGGTGTTTCTTTGGAGCTGACAGCAGTGAACACTCTTTGGTACACATTATGGCCTGGGAAACACTGACCACATCGCTTGCCACTGCAAGGACAGAGCTCAGCTGCAGACCCTGAATGCGCTTCAGAAAAGGCCCTCGGCTCAGATGTAAGATGTGTGGTTTCATCTCCCAGACTCTTACACAAGACAGTTAAGGCAATGATTCTGAGAATTTCCATCAGGTTTTTAAAACTAGCAGTTAATTGGTACATTCTCACCCTGACTAACTACATATGCTGATACCTGTGAACTAAGCAACTGCACTGAAGATAGCAATGTGTAATACTAGGATCATGCTTGGAATGCCTGTCATTCTGGTCTTCTAAATGATCATATTCTTCATAGAGATATAGTTCTACAGGTCAATTTTATAACATCTTGTCAAGATGACGTATTTCTTTATCAAAGAAAGTCAGTTTTTGTGAGAGCAGGCAGGATCCAGTAAGCCCAAAGCACCAGACCCACATGCAGGTGAACAGAAATTGGATGCTCACTCAATTACTTTCTATCCTGATGACTTTGAATAATGTTCCTTACCCATTGTGTGGCTCTGTGTGTGTGCTGGTGCTAGAGGAGCAGGAGAGACACAAGGTATGGTTGGAAGACTTGTGGTCATGGCTGGATCTAGATATCAACATGAAGCAAGAATTAATGGAGGCAAAGGAAACAAGAGCTTCATGCAGCAACCATCGCTGAGCATAGTGATGACAGACTGTCCCTAGGTGGGACAGCTCTCCTGAATTTGGCCTCTGACAATGGCCAGCCAGAAACACTGTAAGGAGAGGGATTTGGAGATAGGCGGAGTGTGGAGAGGAGCAGCTCCCTGGAGCATAAGAGTCTGGGAGATGAAACCACACATCTCACATCTGAGCTGAGGGCCTTTTCTGAAGCTCACTCAGAGGGGAGGCATCAGGTTCTGCAGCTGAGCTCTGTCCTTGCAGTGGCAAACGACATGGTCAGTGTTTCCCAGCCCAAAATGTGTACCAAAGAGTGTTCACTGCTGTCAGC
This sequence comes from Octodon degus, assembly GCF_000260255.1. Classification (NCBI taxonomy): domain Eukaryota; kingdom Metazoa; phylum Chordata; class Mammalia; order Rodentia; family Octodontidae; genus Octodon; species Octodon degus. The sequence goes on from NW_004524605.1 coordinate 12,961,260, forward strand.
TCCAAGGAAACACTGCAGAGACAGGTATCTGAGCTACAGGCTCTCTCCTGCCCATTAGCCTATGCTAGATCACATACAGGGCCAGCAGGAAAGAACTGAGCATTTGGTTAAGGGGCAGAAAGAAGTCCTTGGAGTGTTCCTTCCCCTGTGTCTTAGTTACTCTTCTCTCATTGCTGGGACAAATACCCGACACTCAAAATGAAGGAAGGAAAGGTTTATTTAGCTCACAGTTACTGGAGGTTTCAGTCCATACTCAGCTGGGTCCAACACAGAGCAGCACAGAGCAGAAAGCAACCTTTCATGGTGGCGGCAAAGAGCAAGAGAGAGAAGAGAGGGGTAACAGCAGCTGAAGCAGCTGGGTTCTCTTCCCACCTTACATTGTAATGCAAATTACCTGCCCCAGGGTAGGGGAAGTACTCACACCTATGGGTACTTCCCAGTACTTACCCACCTATGGGTAATCCCAGTAGTATTAAGACCCATAATCCCAGCCTTGGATCACACATAATCCCA
>NW_004524605.1:12961872-12963860 GCF_000260255.1 Octodon degus
TGTGTGTGTGTGTGTGGCCAGCTCAGCCCACCAGGGGGCGGGCTGGCTGGCATGTGGTGCTGGGGGATTGAACCGTGGTCCCTGGGCTTTGCTAACCTTGTACTAAGTAGGTGCTTTAGACCACTGAGCCATCTCACCAGCCCCCTCTTTTATTTTATTTTATTTTATTTTATTTTATTATTTTATTTTATTTTATTTTATTTTTCTCTGTACTCTAGGGAAGGGTCTAGAGGGTGTTCAGGGTCTCACTTATAGCTCGGACTCATAGTGATCTGCCTGTTTACAGTCTCCCAAGAGCCGGGATTACAGGCCTGCGCCACCACGCCCAGTCTCAATTGCCATCTCAGTGTTCCCCAGGAGCAGAACTGGCACAGCGGGCCCTGGGAGCAAACCCCTGGCCCCTGTGCCTGCTTACAGGCATTGTAATTTGCTGAGCTATTTGGCCGGCCCTGACATCACTCTTTTCTGTGGGCTTCTGTGTCTTCCCATTTATCACACTATATTCCCTTAACACAAATTTTAGATAACTCAGTTTTGTGGGTTTGTTATTCCATTTAAATGAGGATCAACCTGCAACAGGCCCTAGAACTGTTCATGTTCACATCTACTCCTTCCTACGGCCAGCCCTCCTTGTGCTTCTTGGCTTCCAACTTGTACCAAGGGCGTGCCAGAGGACTAGACTCACCAATGAGTTAGGAGACGGCCCTTCAGCTTCTTGCTGGCAAACTGTCCTTCTCCTAGTCTGCTTGATGCTGACCCCTTCTCTGAGGGTGTTTGTGCACAGAGCATACATTCTCTCAGAATTCTGCCACTAATGTGGCCACCTGGCCAGCCTCAACAAACATTGCTTCAATAAATGCCTATTGGGGCTGGCAAGATAGCTCAGCAAAGTAAAGTACCTGCTTAAACAAGCTGCAGGGACTGCAGTTTGAGCCCCAGCACCACATGCCACGCCAGCCCCGCCCCTGGGCACACTGAGCCATTGAAAGTCCAGGTGTGGTGTCGCACTCCTGTAATCCTAGCACTGGAGAGGCTGAAAGCAGGAGGATCACCACGAGTCTGAACTTTGTAGTGAGATCCTGCGACTACCAAATACATTAAAATAAATAAATGAAATGAAATAAAAGTAAATGCTTGTTGAGCAACTCCTGCTAAGCGTGGAACACTCTAAAGCAAAAATACAAAACTGTCTTTGCCTCAGAAGCTTAGCAAAATAAGCTACCAACTGCAAAAAGTGAGGTAAGCTATCCCAGGCACCAAGGTAAGTTGTATGCATTTTTCTAATGTTAATAATGCATTTAGTGAAATTGTTAGCTAGACAGTTAAAATTGGAGTATACGACAAAGATGTTAAAATTAGTTGTGCCCTATTTCTGTATAGGTAGCTAAAGGGCACTATCTCGAGTAAAGCAAAGTGTTTCTTCAAAGAGTTATGAGACGGGCTACTTTCTTACCCCCCAAATCAAAGCAATACACGGTGCTTTTTTAAGGATATTGAAACCAGCGTGGTGTCACATGTCTGTTATCCAAGCACTTAGGAAAGCTCAGGCAGGAAGATCACAAGTTTGAGCCCTGTTTGGGCAGCTGAATGACTTGGCAAGAGCCTGGCCTGGTGATGGGGCTCACTCTGAAGGCCCTGGGTTCAAACCCCAATAGCACCACCACCACTACCACTACCACCATTACCACCACCCAAAATTAATAATAATAATAATATAATAAGATATTGAAGACCATATCACAGAGTTGTTTTTAGGTTAAAACTTTCTCTTTTATCCCACAATTCTAGGAAGTTGAGGTAGGAAAATGTAAGTACTAAACTAGCCTGAAGCCAGGAATGGAGATATGTGCCTATAATCCCAGCACTTGGGAGGCTAAGGCAGGATTACCATGAGCTCAAAACTGGCCTGGGCTACACAGTGGATCCAGGTCAGCCTGAACTGCACAGTGAGACCCTGTATCAAAAAAAAAAAAAAAAAAAAAAAAAAA
>NW_004524605.1:12969772-12986691 GCF_000260255.1 Octodon degus
CCATGACTGCATGAGGCTTTGGGGGGACAACTAGACACAAACCATAACACCCTGTAAGATTAGCAGCTAGAGCGTCTCTTCTCCAAAATGCTAGTAACATCTGCGTACACATAATGAGATATCTAGGAAATGGGACTCAAGAATAAATATGAAATTTGTTCACATTTCACATACGCTTCAAATGTAATGTAAAGATAAGTTTATTTGATACTGTACTGAGGCAGGAGGGCCACAACTTCCAGCCCAGCCAGGTAATCATACTGCCTCAATGAGTGCCTTACATGAATTAAATTCAAAATGAATGAAAAAGTACAAATGCAAAATATAGGCATTATAAATGAAAATGTTTCCAATTATCACATAGTGGAGTATAAGAGTAAAATACAAAGCTATAATAAAACATTTCCTTTTTTTTTTTTTTTTTTGTATTTTAGGGAAGGGTCTAGAGGGTATTCAGGGTCTTACTACTTGATCAGACCTGTAGTGATCCACCTGTTTACAGCCTCCCAAGAGCTGGGATTACAGGTGTGCACCACCATACCCAGTCTCAATTGCAGTCTCAGCAAGCCCTGGGTGTGGCGCTGGCATGGCAGGCCTAGGGATTGAACCCCCAACCCCTGAGCCTGCTAGCAGGTGCTTTAATCCACTGAGTTATTTGGCCAGCCCTAATAAAATATTTCTAAAAGGTGACCACTCACAAAACAATGACCATATAACATAGGGGAAAAGCTAGGCAACAGCTAAGCAAAGTTTGTGTTCCATGTAATCGAAGAAATATTTTTTTTTTCTTTTGTATGTTTGGTTTTTGAGAGTGTCTTGCTATGTGGTACAGGCTGCCCTTGAACTCATGGAAATCCTCCTGCCTTAGCCTCCTCAGTGCTGGGATTATAGGTACACACCACCATGACTGGCAAGTCCCTAGCTTTTGAACTCAAAATGCACTTGGTCTTATCACTGTCCCTTAGTAGCCTTTAGATCTTGCTTTCATGTGATTCATTCCTAAACTTCACTTCTATCTCTGGGTAAGCACAAGGAAGTGTGGATTAGGCTGTTCATTTCTATGAATAATTCATTTTGCAAAAATAGATGAGCACAGTAGGCCCCTTTCAATTCTTATGTCAGTTAATGAAGTGTGAACACTTGGGCAGGGTGTTTAAGCTTGCAGTATCCTGATGCTCCACTGGAGCGCTATTCCTATCTCTCACATGGGGTCCTTAGGAGTAAACTTGCTTAGTGTACTCAACACCTTCAGGCAGCAGGTAGGGTGAGTTGCCTACCCTGAGTTTTCCCAACCTGTCCCGGTTTTGCCATTGGAAGTCCCATATCTTAGGGATCTCCCTCAATTCTGGGAAATCTGGGATGATTGGCCAGGCTACCCAGAAGTCTATGATTTAAGATTGTGCATGTAGGAAAAATTAATGTTATAATATAACAAGCTGTGATATACAACGCCTTGACCTCTTCTCTAAAATCCATCACAAATATAAAAGAATGTGAGACTTCTAAGGTGACAGGAGTATTAGAGCATTGAATGTAGTGATTTCCTGGTATGACCATCAAATGATGAGGCACTTTAAATATGCTCTATGTGGTATGCTAATCATACTTTAAATAACTGTAGTTAGTAAATAAGTATACTTGAATAATTTTTTAAAATAACTTAGGAAAAAAAAAAAGTACATACCAAGTATCATGGTAAAGGGGAAAATATTCTGTGACTTTATCATGATTCATGGTTACAGAGAAGAGCAGGCATCAAGGAATGTGTTTCCTGATAAATCTAGGCACATCCATCCATTTGAAAGATGAGTTTTCTTAACCGAAGGTATGGAGAACAGGCACAAGAATCCGTGGGCCTGGATTTCAGAGCCAGCTTTGCCATGCATTGGATCTGAAACCCCCGGGGAGTGTCAGGCTCTCTCTAAGCTTTACTTTCCTCTACCACAATATGGGGATAATAATATCTGTCCTTTAAAATGGTAATGACAATGAAACATATGCAAACTCTTCCTCACAGTGCCTGTCTGACACAGGAAAGAGCTCATTACTAGCTGCGGTTAGTGTGAGGTTGTAGAGGGACGAATGGGTATTCAGTTAATCAGTTTTAGGTGTGATTATGAAGTGATACTTCTACCTAGGATTGCAATAGTTGCTATAGTAACAGTTCCAGAGGTCAGAGAAACAACATACAGTGACTTACACAGGAGAATTAAAGCACCAGAAATAAACCCAAGGGCCACTCCAGCAGAGACTCCAGCTCTGATGCAGACACCTGTTCTGGTCATTGCTCCAGAGGCTTGGAACTCCCCAGCCAGTGTGAACGTTTGCTGCTATGGAGACACAAACAGAATGGGAGCTGGGAAGGGCCAGGAAAACCAGCCATGCACCTAGCCTGTCTTACCAGGTACAGACCAAACCACCCCCTGTGCAGCATCATGGCACTGTGTGGATGGAAACTCTCAACTGTCCCCTTCTAAACCAGACTTACACCACTATAGACATGGGTTAGTTCCATCGTGGAAGATAACAAGACTTAAAATCTCTCCCTCTGTGCTGTGGGCATAGACAGCTCTTTGTACAGGGAGTCCTCTTCATGTCCCCCTCATTGGAATAGAGAATGAAGCCCTGTTCATTTAATATCCCTGTATTGCTAGGGCATTTCAGAGTGCTCTACAGTTGAGATCGTGCAGTGAACCCATATTTTATTCTTTCTTACCATCTTCTTTAAGTTTTCTCTAAATTATTTGTATCTTAGGGATCATATTAGAGCAACTATATGATATTTAACCTATAATGTCTGACTTATTTTACTTTATTATGGTCACAAGACCCATTCACTTTTCTATACATGATCCGAATGTATTCTTTCTGGCTAAGTAGTACTCCATTCTGTACCTATACCACATTTTCTTTAACCATTCATCTGTTGATGGGCAGGTAGGCCCATTTGGCTGCAAAGCCCTTTCTTTTAATCACTGCCTTTCTAGAAAAAGTGATTTAAGAGACAGAACTTTGCCACCAGACAGCCCTGGCTTCAAATTCCCCTTCAATACCAGATTTCAGGAATGCAGAAGGATAATTGGAAAATGAGGTCACAAAATGTAAAATTCTCAGCCCTTGGTGTAATTTATGATATATGCTCACTCAGTGGTAGGACCATTTCTCTAATTAATATGATTTTTCATCACTGAAATTTACATAAAAAGCCTTTTAGAATTTTACTGTCTTAGAAAATAATAGTGGGAAACACTTTAAAAAGAAGTCAAGAACATCGCATTTCCACTTATTTGGTGTGGTCCGCCCTTCCTGAGCACACCTTCCTCCCGCAGGCCTGCCCTGGGCAGCGGGAGAGTGCGGAAGGCAGCGGCGCGCACAGGGAATGGCCCAGGCCCTGCTGGGTCGCGGGGGGCAGACACACGTGCTGGACACCCCTGCGCACACACAAGCCAGAGACCAGGGCGGCCAGCGTGGGCTCCTGGGGTGCCCCCATCGCTGTGACTCTGTGGGCTTTCTTCTGCTCAGGAACGCGGGTCACTAGTAGGGGTACAATGAAAAACTGCTTCATGGTTAAATGCTAAGTCTTGCTATCACACTTTTTTTAAAAAAAATTATTTATTTATTTATTTGTGTGTGTATGTGTGTGGCCAGCTCAGCCCACCAGGGGGCGGGGCTGGCTGGCATGTGGTGCTGGGGGATTAACCGTGGGCCCTGTGCTTTGCTAAGCTTGTTCTAAGTAGGTGCTTTAGACCACTGAGTCATCTCACCAGCCCTGCATATCACTCTTGATGTCAGACACAAATCAGTAAAGGTACACCGACAACTCAAGGGAGGACAAAGCCCCATCTCAAGAGAACAAAGGTGGCTCTGAAGGGTGCACGCTGGCACGCAGCTGTGCAATCAAGAGGAGGACGCAAACGCCAGCGCTGCCGCCTGCCCTCCCAGCGCTACCTGCCCTGTGCGCACAACCCGGTCCACCCCGCACCCCGCCTGCGCCAGCTGACGTCATCATGTCGCAGCCACGCCCCTGAGGCGGGAGGCTGGCTGTTCCGAGGCCGGGGCGGAGCAAAGGAGCTGAGGCTGCGCTTTCTGTGCTGTGAGCCAAGTGTAGTGTTAAGGCACTGGAAGTACTTACTGTTCGGTTTTTCTCGTGCCGCGTCCCCGGGGTCTGTGTCTCTGAAACACACACAGGCAAACAACCAATCATCGAGAATTCTTTTTTAAAATCTGAGCTTAAAAGTCCTTAAATTATCTGTAATTGCATCTAAGACTAATTCTGTATTCACTTCACAATAGCTAGGAAATCATCAAAAATCCTCTGAACGCTTAAGATTGGCTTCCAGACAACTATATTTTTCACCTTGATAATCAGCCCAGTATTTATATTTTATGAAAGAGGGTTCTAAAGAATCCTACCATCAATCAGTATCATGGCTCACACAGCTTGTATTCCAAACAGAGTTCGAAAGACAAAACAAATTGATTTTGTTGAAAAAGTTTAGTATTTATCAAGTAGGAGGAAGACATGATATTTGTTTTCCTTCAAGAAAAATAATACTATAGCTACACTTCACCAGCACCAGGCACTGTGCCAAGCTAGTGAAACCCATCACTCACCACAGCTGTCGCCAAGTGGGGCTGAGGCCCTACACCGACGGAGAGGCTGAGCCTTCAGCCTGGAAATTATGTTCTATCAAGCATATTAAATGAAATTGTCCTCACGTGAAACGGGAGGAATTTACAGCTGAGTAGGATCGACTCGGCTTGATGGAGCCATCTCCCCGGCCCTGACTCCGCTTGATTGGCACAAGGCAGCGCAGGCGGCCGACGTGCGTCACGGAGGACAAACAGGCACCGGCAAGAACGGAGGGACCCCAGTCCTGCGGGCAGCGACTCCCCATCCCAGCTGCCTGCGGGCATGGCCTGCAGGAGACACAGCTGCTGCGGGGGCACCAAGCCCAGGTCGGGGTGCCCGGACGCTGTCCGAGTCTGAGCTGCTGAGCACGCTGCAGTGGGTGACTGAGGAGCCCGCGTGGGGGCGACTCTTCCCAGCACGCTTCCTGCCCTCGCCAGGCACCCAGGATGGAGCCGCCGCCACTGCTGGAGGGTGGACCTCAGAGGTGGGCTAATGAGGTGAACTTGGCACCTAATACGGCTTGACGTGCCGCGCCGAGCACTTCCATGCATTGTTATGTTTAATTGTCACAACTTTATGACATAAGTAGGCACTAGAATTGCCCCCACCATGCAGATGAGAACCTGCGGTTCAGGAGCTTGGAGCAGATCTACTAGGTTTGCAAAGCCAGAAGGAACTGATTTCCAGACTGTTCTGTCACAGAAGTACTAGGCTGTCATCTGATTCTGGCTTCTGGTCTCACTGATGAAATTAAGGATGAGCGAACCTTGGTGAGTACATACTGTCGTCAGACACCAGGCCTGGCATTTTAGGTGTACTTCCTTATTTAAATCTGGTGAGCTTTGTTTTATGAGACTGATGACATTGTGTGGTGGAAATTACCTAGTTCTGTCTCATTTTAGAGAAAAAAGCTGTATAGAGTTTCAGTGAGATACTAGGATTTGGACCAGAAATAGGGTAAAATGAGCTACCTGGATTCATGTGACTCTCTGCATTGTATCTTCTCCTCTGGGGCCTGCTGGGAAAGCGATCCAGGAGTTACAGGAGGAATTTGGCTGTTCCTGCTGAGGCTGGAATCTGAGAACACTGGTGGGCTGTATTTCAGCTGAAAAGGGACCTGTTACACCCACCAGACCCAACCCATCACTCCCTGAACTCGGACTTGGGCAAGTTGTTGAAGAAGCATTGCAGCACAAGAGCCCATCAACACAATGAGCCTGGTGGAGCACAGAGGCAGAAAGAGGGCTGCTGCTGCTTCGTCACTTCCCTGGTGTGCAGCCTCTGCCTGCCCTGCCACTCTGCAGGCTGTGTCCCCTCTGCAATACCCACTGCTGTGCAGAGACAGCCAGCTGTGGCCTGAAACCTTCAGAAGCTGTGGGCTGCAATAGCCTTCGTCTTCTTGAACTGTGGATGTTGGGCATTTACTCTGACCAGAAAGACAGGTAACTGAGAGAGCTAACGTGGCTGACTGTCGTCATGGAGGAACGGGCTGCAAGCCAAAGAATTCAAGCGACCTCCAGAAAGTGCATCATGCAAGGAGGCGTTCTGCCCTAGGACACGCAAAATGGAGCCCAGCCCTTTAGAACCTCTGACCCCCAGAGCTGTGAGTCAGCACATCTGTTCTGATTTAAGGCACTAGGCTGGTGTTGATTTATTACAGCCACCACAGCTGGTCACTGAGGCTTTTCCAAGAGAACATCGTCTCTGGGCTTTGATGACAGAGACCAAGGGACGACTGGTTTCATTTAAAAGATCTTGTACATTTAACTGTTTTGTGAATTACATTAAAATTAAATAAATTAAATGTAAGAGCAAAAGAATCTGATATTAACCCTTTTTTCTACCAGTCCCCATATTCACCAAAACTCCTGAATTAGTGCTAGGTTTTCCTACAGGATGAGAATGAGAATGTATGCCTGTGGAAGAGTACTAGGATGTACAGGAGGGCCCAAGGGAGGGGAGGGAACAGGGAAGTGGAAGGATCAAACTACACTATGTATAAGCACATATTTCCTATGATGAATGTGATCTTTAAGTATATCAAAAGTGAGCCAATAAAATTAATTTCAAAAAACAGATAAAATTTGATCAGGGTTTCTATACTAGTTAATTCTATTGGGCCAATGTCAAATTCCTGGTTTTGATAATGCACATGAAATACTATCAGAGGATGGTGGAATAATGTGGAGAACATTCTATTTTTATAAATTGCTGTGAGCCTAAAATGCTATCAAACCATAAAAGTCTTTAAAAATAGTTTGCATAAGAACTGTTTCATATTACTTAGTCTAATGCATACAAGGTACATAGTAGCTTTGCAGTAAAACTTGGCAAATTTGTTGAATGACTTAAGTGTGTTGAAAGACCATAAAATGATTTTCGAAATGATGAAAAAAAATTGGGGTTAAAACAGGTAGTATACGTTACTGTGTTATTCATGTGTAGGACCACCTGGAAAACTCCTTGTAAGAAAAACAATTATCCCCATTTTGGCTAAACCTGGCCCTAGCACAGGGTAACAATATGTGCACAGCTGACTAAGTTTTGTCCTGATCCCCTGAGCTGGCTTTAAGCAATGAAAACGGGTCTGCCCCAGGTGCCCCTGTGTAGCTCTGAAGCAATGGCACAGGCCAGTGAGACCTGCCTGCAGCTCCCAAGTGTATGTGTGAGCCCACCCCAGAGAAGCTGTGCTGTGAGCTGGGATCTAGCCTGGAGAGAAGGAGCTCGGACTTCTCAGGACATAAAAATTAAGCATCAGCACTGAAGCCCCAACCTGAGAATTCGAGCTCCAGCCTCACCAACCACGGATTGCTCTCTCAGCACCCCCCTCTCTCTGCATGTGGAGAGGTGATCACAAGCCCCCTCCGTCGCCCAGCTCAGGGTGCTTCCTGCCACTCACATAGCCACACCTCCCCGAGCCACTGCCTTCTTCACAAGTTAATAAAACCTGGACTCAGCCCTGGGTTGTGCTTTTTTACCACTTAACTATCATATTAGCTGGCCTTGCGACCCCCTGGGATCCCCATGACTATAGATACGCCTTACTGTCTTTATTCTCACCATGGGTTGCACTGGGAGTGGTAGATAGGAATTAACTCACTAGAATTCCTATAACTTTTTTCTTTTTTTCTTTTCTTTTTTTTTTTTTTCCAGAACTGGGGATTGAACTCAGGCCCTTACGCTTGCCAGGGAAGCGCTTATTCCACTGGGCCATCTCCCCGGCCCTCCTATAACTTTTCCACGGGATTACAAATATATACTTTACTGTACCACCACATGGCCCAGGAAGAGATTTCTATAATTAGTAAAAACAACCTGAAAGAACTTAACACTAAACAATACAGTAATTATCTTTTGTTCATTCGGAGGTAAAGGGAAATGAACTTTCTTTTTACCATGTTTTAACTGTCTTTCATTAGAGCATGTATTTATTTTCTGATCTGACAAGCAAGTGAAGTTGTAACATAAAGTGACATTTCCTTTTCTTTCTAAGGACTTGAAACCAGGTGGGATAGGAGGCAATGCCCAGCGAATGTTCTGGGAGAGCCCTAGGGCAGCAGTTTTGCAACTGACCTTTCTCAGGAACCCTCTGTGTCTGAGATACAGATCGCGGGCTGCCAGAGCACAGCTCAAGGGGTGACCGCTCCCTCCTATCTCTTCACAGTGTATGAGTTGAGAAGAGTTTTGCAAGATGGAAAAATCCAAAGAATTTTGGTAACACCCAGCAGCTATACAAATTCAAATTTCTGGATGTATTAATGAAGTTTTATTAAAGCACAGGAGGCCCCATTCATTCCATCTCAGCTACGGCCCCTCTGTCCTGCTGTGGCACAGCTGAGTGGTGGTGACAGAGCTTAGACTTGGGGGCCAAGCTATGTACTCTCTGACACTTTACAGAACAGTTGTTGAATTGTGGGGTAGTCAGACTACTGGTGCACAAAGCACTTTTTTTTTTTTTTTTTTTTTTTTTTTGTTTTTTTTTTTTTTTTTTGAGGAAGCGGGGATTGTACTCAGGGCCTTGGGCTGGCCATGAAAGCGCTTATTGCACTGAACCATCTCCCTGGCCCCTCACAAAGCACTGTTGTGGAGAAAATTAAGTTATTATATCCAAGGACAGCTACTGAGAGCCTTGGGACCAGAGCCCACGTGATGAAGCTCTTTCCTTCCACGGGTGATGCCTGAGGTGGTAGACTAGACCTTGTTTCTCATGCAACTCAAAGCACTACCAGCTATGTACAGTTTGGAAAACACAGTTAAACATTATATCAGAGATCTTTTAAGAATATACTTTAAATATCATCCCTGTTTTCATTTCATTAATAAAAATATGCTTTAGCACTTGGGAGTCTGAAAACAGGAGGATCACTATGAGTCTGATCTGTGTAGTGAGACCCTGTAGTCCCTGTACTAAAATACATTTAAAAAATAATAAAAATAAAAATATGCTTTAAACTACTAATAGACTCCATTTCAGAATTTATGGAGCCTTGTTGCCTGACTTGAAGCCAAGCACTTCATGGAAATTATCATATCTAGTGCCCATTTTTATAGACTCATCTTTTTTTTTTTTTTTTTTTTTTTTTTTAGTTGAGGTTTATATTTTTGGTGTTAAGAACCAAACCCAGGGCTTCCAGCTTGCTAGGCAAGTGTTCTACTGCTGAGCTTGATCTCCAGTCCCATTTTATATACTGATAAATTAAGATTAACAGAAACGTTAAATCACTTGCCCAAGGTAGCATAGATAATCAAAGATGTTGGAGCCCATTTGTGAACAGCTCACAAAGCTAGATTGTAACCATTCTAAGAGAAGAGAAAAAGAGCTTATGAAAATCCTATCTGAAAACAAACAATGAGAGGGCTTCTAGCCAGAAATAGCAGCGCTCTTATCTTCTCAGCGGACACATTTTAAAACTCCTCTCCCTTATGTTGATGCATCACTGGGCTCATAGACACGGAGGCCCAAGGGTCTCTACTTCCAAAACACAACGAGTTCTCAAGTGGGAGCGTTCAACAATGCAATCCGCAGACTGTCCTAGAAGCACAGAGCTGACGGCTGTGAGCTGCAGCCCTCCTGCTGCTCTGGATCACGGGTGGTACAAGGTCCAAAACTCCAAAGGAAAGTCTGATGTGCAAGGAACATGTACCAATTTCCCAGGAATGTTAAAGCAGTGCAAACGTGTACTAATCGGAATCTTAAATTTTTAAAAAATCCCAAAGATAGTAGATAGATCATAAAATAACAATTTCAATATTTTATTTTTGCTATTTATCATTATTTCATATTTTATCCTTTTTATGTTTTAAAGAATACATAAAAAATAAAGGTAAAAAAGGAAAAACGTTTGCAATAATACAAAATTTCATTAAACAAAATAGTAGCAATTCAAAATGGTTGGTGTGGGGCTGGAGAGATGGCTCAGTGGTCTAAAGCACCTACTTGGAACAAGCTTAGGGGCTGGAGAGATGGCTCAGTGGTCTAAAGCACCTACTTGGAACAAGCTTGGCAAAGGCATCAGGGACCGCGGTTTGATCCCCCAGCACCACATGCCAGCCAGCCCCGCCCCCTGGTGGGCTGAGCTGGCCACACACACACACCACACTCTCTCTCTCTCTCTCTCTCTCTCTCTCTCTCTCTCTCTCTCTCTCTCTCTCTCTCTCTCTCTCTCTCTCTCTCTCAAATAAATAAAAAAAAAATGGTTGGTGTATTATATAATGTTATCTTCAAATTAGTTGTGTAGGTTATGAAATATAAACCTGAAAACTTAGAAAAAAATTATAAGAAAAATAATAAAAATTTTAAGCGTTATCTGCTCCTTTCAAAGGCTTTTTTTTTTTTTTGTGAAACTGGGGATTGAACTCAGGCCTTTGCGCTTGTCAGGCAAGTACTTATTTTACTGAGCCATCTTTCCAGCCCCAAATTTACTTATTTTCTTAAATTTTATTTATGCATTTTATGGTACTGGGGATTGAACTCAGGACCCTGCGCTTGCCAGGCAAGCGCTTATTCTACTGAGCCATCTCCCCGGCCCCTAACTGCTCCTTTCAATAGACCAGCAGAAATCAGCAGTATGATTATCCAAGCTGTCCTGCATGGCTACATAAATATATCTCTCTTCTTTTGTCCTTATCCTCATCCCAGGATTTCCTTCTCATTGAACAGTTTCTTTCCCATTCACAGTATCTTCTGTACTTTTCAGGTTTTATTTATTCTTTCAAGTTCTCACACTCGCGAGGCAGCATGTTTGCACATGTGGGTCTGATTTATTTCACTTACCAGTACAGCCTCTAGTTGCATCCATTTACCTATGAAAGCATCGAATTTACCTTTTTATAGCTGAGTAATATACTCCATTGTGTAAAAGTACCACATCTTTCTTATCCATTCCTCAGTTGATGGGCATTTGGGTGGTTTCCAAGATTTAGTTGTGACAAATTATACTGCTATAAATACGGGTGCACATATATCAAAGTGGTATGTTTTCACTTCTTTTGGAAAAATACCTAGAAGGGGAATAGCTGGCTTGAATGGGACTTCCAATCCTAGCTTTTTGAGGAATCTCTACACTGATTTCCATAGTGGTTGTACCAACCTGCACTCCCACCAACAGTAGAGAGGGGTTCTTTTTTCCCCACAGCCTTTTCAGCATTTCTTATTACCTGAATTTTTGATCATGGCCATTCTTTCTGGCATAAGACAGAATCTTGGCATTGTTTAATTTGCATCTCTTGAATGACCAGTGATGTTGAAAATTTTTTCATATATTTATTTGTCATTTGAATTTCTTCATTTGTGAAGTATACATTTATCTCAGGTGCCCATTTGTGGATTGGGTCTTTGAATTTTGGAGGCCTGATTTAAAAAAAAATTCTTTATATGTCTTAGAGAAAAGTCTTTTGTCTGAACGACAACTGGCTATAGTCCCAATTTGTGGACTTTCTGTTTACTCTGTTGGTCAATTTCTTTTTCTTTTCTTTTTTTGTCATGTAGAAACTTTTGAAAAAGATGAGATCCCAGTTGTTGGTTCTTTGATATATTTCCAGTATGGTTTGGTTTTTGTTCATAAGCTTTTTACTTACCCTATATCTTCAAAATTTCTATCCACTTTCTTCTTCAGAAGATTTGATGTTTCAGTTTTAATATTTAAATATTTGATCCACTTTGATTGCAGTTTTGTGCATGGTGATATATGTGGGTCTAATTTTAGCCTTTGGTATGTGGATAGCCAGTTTTCCCAGTACTATTTATTAGAGGATATCTTTCTTCCAGTGAGTGTGCTTGGCTGCTTTGTCAAAGTCAAGGAGGCTGAGTATGTTTACAATAATTTCTGCATCTTCTAATTTGTTGCATAGATCCTCAGATATTTTTTGTTTGTTTATTTGCTAATACCATGCTGATTTAATTGCAGTGTTTTGTAATGTAATTTCACGTCAGGGATTGTAATAATTCCAGCCTTGCTTCTCTTGCCCAGAGTTGCAATGCTATTCTAGGTCTCTTCCAGTTCCAGATGAATTTTAGGATTTTTTTTTCCTAGATCTTTGAGGTATACTAATGACATTCTAATTGGGGTTGTATTGAATCTGTATAAAAATTTTGGAAGAATGGCCATTTTCACAATATTAGTTCTTCCTATCCAGGAGCAGGGAATATCTTTTAATTTCCTGAAATCTTCTTTGATCTCTTTTTTCAGAGTACTATAATTTTCACTGTATAAATCTCTTAGTTGCTTTATGAGATTAATTCCTTTTTTTTCTTTTTTTTTGATTTCTTAGTTTCAAGTTCTCTTACTATATTTATTAAAACATCAACTATTATAGGTACAAATATATCTTCAACCAAGATTCATTCCTAAGTATTTCTTTTTTTGAGGGGGAGGTGTTATTATGGAAGACATAGTTTCCATAATCTTCTTCTCAGTGCATTTATTGTTTATGTGCAACAATGCTATTGATTGTTTTTAAAAATTTAATCTTTTATTTATTTTTTGTTTGGTACAGGGTCTTGCTAGACAACTTGAACTCACAGTGGTCCTCCTGTTTCAGCTTCCCCAGCTCTGGGACTACAGACATGCATCACTACATCTGGTTTTGGTGGCTGGCATGGCATGCCTGGAGTTCCAGGGCCAGCACAGCATGCAATATCAGGGATCGAACCAGGTCCTTATGCTTACCTGGCAGGCACTTATACTGCTGAGCTTTCTCCCCAGTCCATGCTACTGATTTTTGAGTGTTAGCTTTGTATGCTGCTATGCTACTAAGTTTAGTTATTAAATCTACAAGTCTCTTAGTGGGGTTTCCGGGGTCTTCTCTGTACAGTATCATGTCATGTGCAAATAATGATAGTTTCACTTTTTCCTTTCCAATCATTATTTGTTTTACTTATCTCTCTTGTCTAATTGTTCTGGCTAATGTTCCCAGAGCTATACTGAACAAGAATGGTGATAATGTGCGCCCTTGTCCTGTTCCTGCTTTTAAAGGGAAGACTTTCAATTTATGTCCATTTAGTATGATGTTAGCTGTTGGTTTGTCATAGTTGACTTTTATCAGGTTGCAGTAAAGACCATCTATTCCCATTTCCTATAGTTTTTCTTTTGATCTTGAATAAGTGTTGAACTTTTTCAACAGCTTTTTCTGCATCTATTTAAGTGATTGTGTGATTGGTTTTTTGGGATCTATTGAAAGAGTGTCTTACATTTATGGATTTGTGTATATTGAACCATCCTGCATTCCTGGGATGAATCTCATTTGGTTGTGATGTATACTCTCCTTGATGATTTGCTGCATTCTGTTTGCTATTTTATTGAGGATTTTTGCATCTTTGGTGATTAGAGAGATTGGTCTGTAGTTTTCTTTTCTATCTGGGTCTTTCTCTTGTTTTGGTATCAGAGTAATATTTGCCTCTGGAAATGAGTTTGGGAGAATTGCTTCCCTTGTGATTTCACTGAAGGGTTGGAGAGGAGTTGGCGTTAAATCTCTAACTTTCTAGTAGAATTCAGCAGTGAATCTGTCAGGACCTGGGCTTTTCTTTGTTGGTAGCCTTTTTAAAATTACATTTTCAATTTCACTGACTGATATTGGGTTATTCAGAATTTTTCTATCTTCTCAATTCAGCTTTGGTCATTCGTGTATATCTAGGTATCTGACCATTTCTTCTGTTCTTCATCCTGTTAGAGTAAAGATTTTGCAAATAAGTATTAATGATCATCTGAGTTGTTATAGGGTCTGTAGTGATTTTACCCATTTCATTCTTTATATCATGGATTTGAATTTTTTCTTCCCTTTTTTGATATAATTGGCTAGGGTTTTATCAATTGTATTTATTCTTTCAAAGAATAACATCTTTGATGCATTAATTCTTCATATTGTGTGCTTTATCTCCATTGCATTAACTTCTGCTCTGATCTTTATAATTTCCTGACTTCTTTGGGCTTGACTTGCTCTCCTTCTTCTAGGAGCTTGAGATGCATAATAAGATTGTTTATTTGGGCTCATGCTATTTTCCTGATGTGAGAATTTACTGCCATAAATTTACTGTCAGCCTTAAGACAGCTTTTGTTGCATCCCATAGGTTCCAGTTAGTTGCATCTGCATTTTCATTTGATTGTAATCGTTACTTAATTTCTTCTTTAATTTCATCTGTAACCCATTGATTGTTTGGGAGGGTGTTATTTAGTTTCCATGTGTTTATGGAGCTTTTGCTGTTTCTTTTGTCAATAATTTCCAGTTTGATTGTACTATGGTCAGATAATAAACATGTGATAATTTCAATTCCTTTCCATTTCCTTAAGCATATTCTATCTGCTAGTATATGGTCTATTTTGGATAATGTCCCATACACAGCTAAGAAGAATGTGTGTTCTGATGCTGTTTGATGGAACACATTCCTGGAGGCAAGTACTACTATCATACCTTCTGCAAAGGTCTATTAAGTGCATTTCTTCACAAGTTTGGTTACATCCTGTTACTTCTTTGCTAATTTTTTGCTTAGTAGATCTATCTCTTTGTGTCAATGGAATATTAGAGTCTCCCTGTATATTTGTGCTGTTGCTCATTTGTTTTTTCATGTCTGCTAAATTTGTTGGGTGTTCCTATATTGGGTGCATATATATTTGTAATTGTTATCTCTTCCTCCTACTGTTTTCCCCAAACAAGTATGTTGTGAGCTTTTTTATATCTTTTATTCACTCGGTTTGAAATTTGTGGAGGACCGCCTGGGCGACTCCTTGAAAGAAGACCACCTGGGCGACTCCTTGAAAGAAGAGCAGTTGTTTCCATTTTGGCAGTGCCCTGCCCTATTTCCATGTATTGATACATACAGAGCTGGCGAGGGCTTTTCTTTATCCCTTCAATTGGCTTGAAGCAATGCGTAGTGGTCTAGCTGAGGTGCTGGTGGGAGTCTTTGAAGACAGAATGCATGTTTCTCTGGTAACCCCCACCCGATGCTCTCTAATAGAAGCCAGGCTGAGATGGGATGAAGAGCCAGTGCTCCACATTGTTGGCTGGGATCGAGCCTGAGACTATGACTTCCTGGGCCTTGCATGATTACATACCAGAGATGAAGCACAGACTGCAAAGCATTAGATACTGTCTCAGTTGTGCAATGCAGATTATTCTTTCTGCATATCCTTCTCACTGCCTATCACTGAGGTGAATGCAGAACTTGGGAAATTTTCTGCTACTACTTCTGTGAGCGGTCTTTATGTCATTTATATCAACTCCAGCTGTTTCATTGATACCCATTAGTCATATGATATTTTTCTTTGCATCATCTTGCAGCTGCTGCATTGCTATTATCTGGTTCATATTATGTTTTAAAGATCTTTGCTTTCGTGTTCACTAGCTGCAACACTATATTCAAGGTCTGAAAGTCTATCTTCAGTTTCATTCAAGTGATTTTGTCAGCTTTCAATGGAATTATTAATGTTCTGGATATCTGTTTGAATTTGTTTCATGTATTCTAGTTCTTTCCTGTATTATTCATTCACTGTTTCCATCATTTTTCTATTCTTCTCTCTTTTTTTAAATCTATGTCCTCTTTAGATGAACTGAGCAATTCTTTCATGATTGTTATCATTTCCTTTTTTAGTTAAGAGAATACTTCTGGTCTATTCTCTATCACGCAATGGAGTTGTTTCTTTCTTTCTTCCTTTTTTTAAAAAATGTATATGTTGCAGGGTTTCACTATGCAGATCAGACTCATGGTAATCCTCCTGCTTACCACCCAGCTCTGGGATTATACACATGTGCTACTACACCCCAACTCTGACCAACTCAGCCTGCCCTTAAGGTGGGGTTGGTGCAGTGTGTGGCAGCAGGGATCAAACTACAGTCCCTGTGCTTGCCTAAGTAGCTGGTATATTCCACTGAGCTATCTTGCCAGCCCTAAAGTTGTTTCTTTACTTCAGTTGCTATCATTTCAGAAATTTTAGGAGTGTGACTTCCAAGTTCTTCTATGACTTTGTGTCCTGGACTTTCTTTGGAAGGGTTGGAGGCATAAGATTGCCTTTTGCTCCTTCTTTTTGACATTTTCAAAGCTTCCAATGTTCACCCTGCCTCTTTAGTGATTGTAGGGGGTAGGTGGTCCGTGAGCACAGCTCTTACAGGGGTGGAAGGGCAGGATAGTCTCACCAAAGCTCCTGCTGTGTGGGATTCAGTGTAGCTTCAACCTTGATGTGGTGGGACAAGCCACAGCTCAAGGATCCAAGGAGGAGGAGGAGGATAGGCCAAATCTCTGCAATGCTTTACTGACGGTGAGCAGGGGAAGGGGGATTGTGCATGATAGGGCTCACCAAGGCTCCTGCTACTGGTGGGGAAGGCAGTAGCAGCTCAGCAGAGCTACCATGATGGGCGATGTTTGCAGAGCTAGTCACATCTCAGCTAAGCTCTGATGATATGGGAGAGGCTTGCAGCAGGGCTCACCAGGTCCCGGCAGCTGTCCTGGAACCACATAACTTCTATATCTATAGGACAAGCAGCCACAGCTCACCTGAGCTCTGATGAGGGTCTGTTTTGTATGTTTGAGACAGGGTTTCACAATGTAGTTCAGGTTGGCCTTGAGCTCACCTTATAGCCCAGCTGGCCTTGAACTCCTAGTGTTCTTCCTGCTTCAATGTCCTGTACTAGGATTACAGTCCTGTTTCACCACTTGGGGATGCAAGCTTAATGTTGTAGAGCTGGGAGGGATTCAAATGTGCCTCCTCTGGTTCATTTTCTCACTTTTATTAAGAAAGAAGTTGAGCATTCTCGGGCTGCGAGGCCTGTGTGCCGGACCTGGCCCAGGATGGACAGC
>NW_004524605.1:12992300-13002116 GCF_000260255.1 Octodon degus
CACCAGGTCCGGATCTACGAAGTTCAGATTCCTCCAGGTGGGTGTTGTTTGGATCTGGCTGTGTGCTCCACTTCTTTCTGCTGCAGCCGTTAGAGTTGAACACTTTGTGTCTCTCTGGGAAGATGTTCTGCTCCTGAATCAGCTGGGTGGGTCTTGCCTCTAGTCTCTTTGCAGGGAATTCTGCTGAAGGGTTTCTTGCTGGGCCTGAACTCTGGGTCAAATGAAGATCCGCGGCCCCTGCGCGGTCTCACTCACTCGCCGAGCCTGCGCTCTGGGTCTATTCAGGATCCCGTGGCCCTGGTCAGTCTCACTGTAATTCATACTTGTAGGTCACTAAATTGTTGAGCCTGGGCTCAAACTTATAATCTTCCCATCTTCCTGCTTCAGCCTCCCAGTGTTCTGGAGGCATTCAGTACCACACCCGGCTCTCAGAGGCATTTCAAACTCGAGAGCTCCTGAGCATGTGTTCTTACTCATGGGGCTCCTACCGTCATCCTGCCCTCGCCCGCCAAGTGTGCACAGCCAGGTGCACTCACACTCCTTCACTCACACTTGGTCCCCAAGTCTTCTGAATTCTGACCCCTGAGTGGCTCTGACTCTGCCCCTCCCTGTTGTGGGCGCTGTCCCCACTCCCGCCCAGACTCCCGGCTCTCACCAGCTGCACTGCAGGAACCTCGAGGGCAGCCGGCTCCCTCCAGTCCAGCCTCTTCCCATCTGCCTTGCACACCCTTGCCAGCACAACTGTCCCCAAAGTGGCATTCCTCTCTCAGGAAAACTCATGAGTGTCTCCTTTGGGCCCCGGGACAAATCTAAATTCTTTAACCTTTAACCACTCAATTCCCTTAGGAAGAGCAGCTTGCTTTGGACAATGAAGCTTGAGTTAATTTTGCAAAGAAGAAAATAATAGGGGAAAAATGGCCCTTAACACATCTTTACCACCTTCTACCTTCCTCTTGCCCCTAAGATCAAGAAAAGCCGGCCAAAAGAATCAAAAACAAAGAATTGCTGCGTTCGCACAGCATTGCTCATTGTTTCTGAGTTTACTAAATTTTGTGCCTAGTCAGAAGCATTAAATTTGAATGAGTACTACCATTTGACTTGATACTGCTGATAGAAATGATGATCTATTAGGGATCGAGGGAAAGGCGAATTCTAATATGTTAGGGGTAAATTTGAAACTCTATCCTCAGAGAAGCTCTGTTGAGACACGATTTTATGTATTTGTTACAAGGTTTCACTATGCAGTTCAGATTCATGGTGATCATCTTTTCTCAGCTTCCCCAGTGCTGGGATTACAGGCCTGCATCACCATGTTCAATTCTGTGGCTGACATGGCATGTGGTAACAGGGATCAAACTTGGGTCCTCGTGCTTGCCAGGCAGGTACTTAGACCACTGAGCTATCTCCCCATGCTCTTGGCTCTACTTCTAACTCACATAAGCTTCTCTCAACTTGCTGGTCTTCTGTGGGCTCCCTTCCCCCTCTTCCCTGTTCCCCAGTGCCCTACAGACAGCGCTTGTCAATGCCTACCCCCGTCCCCACAGTGCTCAGACACATCATTAAGTCTCCAGAACCTGGGTGTGTGATCCAGCTGTGCGATTCTGAGCAAGGCACTATACCTCCGAGCTCCACACCTGTGCAGCCAGAGTGGCGGTGAGGGTGTGCCGCCCTGGCAGGGCCCATTTGACTCAGACAAAGCATCCTACATTTGGAGAAGCCACTGAGCTGAAAGCAGTGTCCAAGGCATTGCCTTATAAAATACACAGTGTGGATCTCAAGGTTTTGAATGGCAAACTAGCCTCACTGTTATTTTCAAGTCCAAATTATATGGCAGAACTTCAATCAGCTGAGCAATGCAAAGAAAACAAAGCAACTGTGAGGCAGGGCAGAGTAAGTGTGGCTGCCCATGGCAGCGAGCCCAGGCCTCACGTGGGTGCAGGGGCTGGAGGGGGAGTCATCTCAAGGTCAGCCGGGACCATGCAGTAGAACTTTCCATTCACCTCACTGGTCACAAGGAAGACTTTTACTCAAGTGTCTAATGAACTCAGAGACTAGCTACAAAATCTGGGGGCTGGACTGCCACTCCATGTGGTACTTTGGGCTTCCTTAATAGAAATAGCTTCATAAAGGATGGATGTTTTTACATCATTTTTAAAAATGAGCACTGTAACAGGCTCAGGGATAATATGCAATTGTTTTCACCTAACTTGAGATGTCATTATTTATTATTCCCATAGTATTCTACTGGTCCAAAAGATTTAGCACCATCACTATATTCCCTTGGGATCTGTGCAAACTAAGACTCTAATGATCTTAGGGCATATGCCAGGGACCTGGGTTCTTGTTCATTTAAGTGAGTCACACCTACTGCCCAGTTGTTGCAGGTCCTGCTTGATCATCTCAAACACAGAGCAAAGAGAGTGTATCACTTGCAGCAGGTCTCTGGTGTTACTGATTTCCAGTATAGTTGTCTCCACTGTAGTGTTGCCTGCTCTGGGAAAACAGTTCATCTCACAGATACTTGGACCAAGGCTGTGAATGAGGCCTGGACACATAACCTTCCATAGATGCTAAGCTGCAGCTTCTACTTAGTATGCTGGAGACTGTGGGTCTCTAGATGGGAGGTCAGACTGAAGTATACAGTTGTGGCAAAGCCTCAGATGTTTTAGTGTCACATGAGTTTGTGCTGCTTCTCTACCTTGCAGTGGATCTAGTGGTCCCTGGGAATGTGTTACAAAAACATAACTGTGGACCATGATGCCATCAGAAAGGAAGTTTTATCTTTGTCTCCACAGAGCGCTAATTTTAGTGATTAGATTCACAACTGGGATACATCTTCCGATGTGCATGATCAGCTTCCTTCCTTGAATTATCTCCAGGCTCACTCCTGGTTTGATCGCACCATGCTCCTCATAACTGGATTATGTCTTCTTGCTCCCTTCTGCTGCAGAGGAGTCCCAAGCAAATGACATCTGAAGATATTGCAACCACAGGTCACCATGCTTCAACTTCTACCAGCAAATAAAAAGAAATGGGGAATCTGTTGAGGGTCATTCTATATAATTTACAGGAGAAATTTGTTTTGTAATTAGATGCAGTTAGGTTTCCCCTGAGGCCCAGTATCTTGTTGTGTGAGCAGCTTGGGAAGTGGACACAACACCGTGTGCCTCTGGTCACAGCGGAGGCCTCAGTGGTCCTGTGAAGCTATGATGCTCCAGGGTGAGCTTCCATCAGCAGAAGAAATCCCATCTCCTTGAACACTGAGTAGCAATACTAATAATTTTAGCAAAGTTTTGCCTGGGGGAAGGGACAAGCTACCTGTTAAAACGCTCTCTGTCTCCCCAGCTATCGAATCACTTCTCACTGCCCTCATCACTATTACATCTTCATCAATCTCAGGTCACAGCACACTCGAAGTCATCTGAAGTGATCCTTGTCAACGTAAGATCCTTCTCAGCTTAAAATCCCAGCTGCGCTGTGGGACACCCAATAATCTCCATGGTCACGCATACCTGGATGGCAGCCACAGTGGAGATCAGTCTCCTGTTAAAATAGAAGATCCTGTCATCCCCAGGTTGCTAATAGCAAGAGGCCTTCCCATTCACTGGTCTGTGTATCTTTTCTTTTCTTTTTTTTCTTTTCTTTTTTTTTTTTTATCACATATTGAGCCTTTATTAGTAACTCGTAGGCAGGTGAAAACAACCCATCAAATTAAATATGCCCCGACTCATGTATTATATCAATTCAGTTTTTTTAAATATCTCCATCTCCAGGTTGACATATCAAAATGCTGAGTACTCAAGCACGTGAAGGCTGTAGCATGGCAGGAAAAAGTACCTACCAGAATTCAGGTTCTGTTCTGCGCACATGGGCGCCGGTCACAGTAATCTCTCCAGCAAAACCATAACTTCCAAAAAGAGTATGTGTGTCACCAGATCCTGAACTTTTTTTAAGCTACATCTTCTACTGGGAAAGCAACAGAAAGAGAGACGGGGCTTTGTGGCCTGGGCCCCTATTGCCCACCTGGAGGAGGACTGCATTCTGGGGAGTCTGGGCATGTTTCTGGAATTTCTGGTCTGCAGTGACAGCAATGGGCACTTGGACTGTAGCAAATCTCTTCAGGCCATCTTCCTGGGATGACAGCATGTCTGGGAAGAGGCTTCCAATCCTGCGCTTCCTGCACATTTGGACCCACTAAAATAAGAGGTGGGGAACTGGTCTTCTTGCTGCCATCCATCATCACATAAGTAGAAGTGACTTTTGGTAAATTCTGCTGCAGAAGCTGGGCGTCCTTAGAATTAGATAACTAGAGAGTTGCTTGGGGGAAGGGCCAGGTGCAGGTGTTGGCTTTGTTGATTCATATCAGTTAGACAAGAAAGAGTCCACATGTTGTTAGAATATGGTGGTGGTTGTCCTGCTTCGCTTGTTGTTATTGCCAGCACCTGAGTGGCAAACTGAGCTGGGTCAGCCAGGACAGAGGCAAACTCTGCCGAGACTGGTGCTAGAGATGGTGAGGGGGGGTGGGGTGGTGGCCTTGGACATGGCTGGTTTGGAAGGACTGCGGACTGCTTCAGCTGCTGCCTCAGGTTGCAGGCACCTTGTGCCAACTAATGGAAACTGGGTGATTTTGTTGATGAATTGTGGTCCTGAAAAACTGTCCTTCTCTGCATCTGTGCATTTTGCCATCCATGTAGGTTCTTGGAAGTCCACAAATGTTTCTTTGGATTCTTTTAAACGTTTTAGTTTCTTCTCTCAGCATCATTCCTTCTGACCATTTCTCTACTTTAATCTGATGGAATTGTTTAACCAGATCTTTTATAGTCAGAGAATTATTCCCTTCTCTAAACATTATAAGTTTTTAAGGTAAACTGCTACAAACTAGGTGATTGTGATGGATTGGTTTTGAGAATAGCTCTGCTAACATCCTCAAGCAGAGTCTTGAGGCCATAGGGTATGACACATCTAGACTTTGAAGGAATCATTTTGGCAGATGTGTGTAATTTCAACTTCCTTCTTTCTGGCTATGATTTATAGAGCTTCCTCATTGACGCCTTGCTGGTGGCTCTTCTGGTGTGTGTATCTCTGCAAGACCTGAGCATGTGGCAGGCTAGGGTTAGGCCCAGACTGCCAGTGCAGTTCAGCTGTGGTGTGGTTTTTTCTGTATGTGGATTTTCTGTACATGGAGGTGAAAAGATCTGGTCCAACTGAGTCTGTGTACCCTCCCTTTTAGTTTCTTTAACTTATTTTTCAGAGTTCATCTTGCCCTTCCTACTGTTGGTTGCCTTGTGGATTACACAGAATGCTTGTAAGATGCTTACTCTGCTAACATTGAGTAAAAGAAAGATGCTTTGCTAGTACGAGATGTTATCTGTTGTTATAGTTTTGGGTACTCTCATAGCAAGAGAAGCAGACAAGCGCTGTCTTTGAACATGCCCAATCTTTTCTCCAGGAACAACAAGCAGCATGAATTAAATGGAAGCAGGTATCAATAGAAGTGGAACACATTGTAGGTGCCCAAAACAGGGGATACAAATAACATCCATTTGCCATATTTCATTTCATTTCAGTTCCCTGGGATTGATCCCTTGGGAGGTACTGGGCAAGGGACTTTTTGACAGGTAGGGCAAAGTGGAATGATATTTCTAGCCTCTTAGTATGACAACTAAATTCTTTTGTTAGACCTCTACTATGTTGGTGGTACTCACGTGACAGTCTAGTGATGAACAGTTCAGCCTGTTGATGACTGAACACCTCAACAAAATACTGTAATAGTAAAGCAAGGCTGGTGTGGCGGGAAGAATCCTGAGGCTTAGGGTGGTAGTAGGGTTGTAACTGGCTAATTTAAGCACTTAGTTGTTTGCATGACTTTGTTTCTATCAAGGGTCAAACCCAGAGCCTGTGCAGTGCTAAATTAAATCCCCAGCACTTTTCAAAGTGTTTTAAAAGTTTGAGACAAGATCTTACCAATATGCCAGGCTGGGCTCAAACTTGTAAGCCTCCTGCCTTTGACGTCCAGAATACTGGGTTTAGAGATGTGGACCACCACAGCCAGCTGCATTTGTGTATTTTGAAGAGAAAAATCAAAAGGTCTTTCACAAATGTGTTGGAACTTTAGGGTGGAATTTTTATGGTTCTTTGGGAAATGGAGAAAAGGCAAATGTCAGACAATTATTATTATTACAAAAGGTAAAATGTACAAGAAGAGAATTATAATTATAATACATTTACTAAATGTGAAGACAGCTACATTCATAATAATGCCAGTCTGACTGCTGGTAACATGAAATTAAGACATAATTACTTCAGAAAAATGGGAAGGAAGAATGTTGAGTATGAATATTTTAAAAAGTCAATTATGTGGCATTTTTACATAGTATCTCAAATTGATGAATAAAATAATAAGTACAATAATGATTAGTAATATGGAGACAAAAATCAGAAGACAAATACTGATAAGAATTTCAGTTTAATGGGAAAGAGTGAGAAAAGAGTTCAGGAAGGTCTTTGATGTCTGCAATAATTTTTCTTTTCCTTATCATCCACATATAGACCACAGATTCTGGTTTCTAATATAGCTCTCTTTAGTACTTGGTCTTGGTGGTGGTGGTGGTGGGGACACCAGTGCACTGAGTTTGTGTCACATGCTTTTATATGATGCAAAAGCAGGAGGTACAAAGGCAGAACACAGCAGTCTGGCAGTTTTTCTGATCAGCTAGCATGGTGAGATCATTAGTTGCAAGGGTAGATTAATGACCATCAGTTTATAAAACTTGGCACAGGGGCAGGGATATAGCTCAGAGGCACAGCACTGGCCTGGCAAGCACAAGGTCCTGAGTTTGATTCCCAGTACCACCGCCAAAAATAATTTGGTACAATGGTACAGTCGGGTATTTTGTATGGTCTATAACAATCTCATAGTTACAGAAGTCAAGAAAGTCACTACAAAGCCATGAACCAGTAACAGAGCTAGGTAGTTTCAAAAGAACAAAGTTTTAAAAAGAACAATTTCTTTTTCTTATTATTAATTTCATTGAGAAAGAAATAGCAATGAGACAGTTTCAAAACAGGTCAGTGGAACAGTTACAATCATTAATACATTGCATATTGTTGTCTTCAGAGTAGTTATTCGTAGTACAAGAGGCAGACATACTATCTTGTCTAAACACTCTTAGTACAAATCTTTCTTCTCATTGAACTAAGAGAAAGTAGCTGTATATCTATCCTAACTATTTTGTATATACAGATACACTTTTTTTTTCACTACAAAATGGTCCATCATTTATATCCCCCTTTTTTGTTTAGTTTTGTCAGAGATGGGCATTCCATTGCTATTCAAATATTGTAGGTGTGTGAATTCAGCTAAATAATCCAATATAGTCCAGTAGTCCATGATAGTAGTGGGTTATCTGCAGAACTGGCAATTGCCAGAAGTTGTTGACTTGAGCCTCGCATATTAATGTGGCTGTACTTTTTTACCTCGTGTTTATACTTTTCTGCTGGATGGTTAAGACCAAATTAAACCAAGACCTATAGAAATAAAAATGTAACTTTTTTATCTGACAAGATCAGTCAAATCCCCTCATGATTTACCCTGAAACTTTGTACAGCAGTTTGTAGATCCTTTGTCAGTGTCAGCCATGTGGATAAGTCACGGCCAATGCTTGGCCAATGTGCTCTCTGTGAAAGCCTGAGACAATGTTTTCTCTCCAGGTGACTCTCCTTAGGCACACTCTACATTGTCCATCACTTTCCTCTGTGGCCCCATAATCTGCTTGCACAGAAAATTTGAGATACCACTGAGGGATAGGATGTTGCAGTACAGGTTCTCTTATGTTGTGAATCCTCACTGACTGTGAAGGGCTACAGCCAAAATGTTGGCTATACTTGAAATAAACCAGACCCACATGTGTAAATATCATATAGTCTCGCTAGTGTAAGAATTCAAAAGAAGAAATAAAAATTGAAAGGTATAACACAACTAAATGGAAAGTGAGAACTTAAGGATTAAACAATGAAGAGAGGGCAAGGAGAAAAGCTAGGAAACATGGTAGGGACAAAACCATACATTTATATATGCAAGATGTTTAAGACAATGATCCTGAGACTCTCCATCAGGTTTTTGAAACTAGCAGTTAATTGGTAGGATTCTCACCCTAACTGACTATCTATGCTGACATCTGTGAATTAAGCAACTGTACTGAAAATAGCAATATGTAATACTAGGGCCATGCTTGGAATGCCTGTTATTCTGGTCTTCTAAATGTGTACTGCATCCAATGTCATATCAATTACTGCTATACACTCTCTCTCAAGTAAATGTTTGTTTAAAAAGAAAGATAACAAAAGAAAATAAGACACAAGAAAAAAATGTCTAGCTTCCAGCTACCCTGTGCCAGCAGGACCTGCCAGTCCCAGACCAGGTGCAGCATGGGTGAGACCCTATTCCACCCCCTTAGGACCCCCTACAACCACTCCACAGCAGCCCCCCACTCTTCCTGCCCAGTGAGAATTTCTGCTGCATTCCGGGGACCCCCAGATCCAGTCCTAGCCCAGACCCGGTGAGTGCTGCCTCTCCTTCCTACTCCCCCTTGTCCCCTCCAGACTCAGCTCAGGCCTGGCATACAGGTCTGAGGTGAAACCCTGCAGCTGCAATCCCTTCAGGAGGAATAGGGGACAGAACCATCCAGCTAGTCCAGGAGAAGAACATCTTGCCAGAGGGGCACAACAGGTTCATTCCCAAGGGCAGCAAGCAGGAAGAAGCTGAGCACAGCAGCTAGACCCAAGCCAGGCACAATGGCATAAATCCAAACTTAGTAGATGTGCACCTGAACTTCTGTAGGTGCTAAGGTTATAACTACACCAAAGCTCTACAACAAAGTCAGAAGACAGTGCTACACAAAATGCCAACGAGAAGGAACAAAATGCAATCTCCGAACCCAAGTTCACCCATAACAACTGCAGAAGAAACTAACACAGAACAAATTGGGAATCACATAGCTGAAATCAATGAATCAATGGCTTCTGAAATAAAGAAACAGCTGCAGAAAGGTATAGAAGAACACAGATTGGAAAAGAAAAAAGAAATCCCTGAATTAATAACATCTGCAGTAAAGAATCAAATGCAGAAACATATGGAGGAAACCCAATGCCCACCCAGAACAAGTACAGAGGACACTAGCTCAGCTCAAATATATGAATTAATAGCCTCAATAGTAAATAAGCAACAGCAGAAAGTCATAGAGGAACTCAGAATGGAATTCTTTTCTACTAGCTCAGCTCAAATGTACAAATTAATAGTGACAATAGTAAATAAGCAACAGCAGAAAGTTATAGAGGAACTCAGAGCAGAATTTTCTGAAATAAGAAAAGAATTCTAGAAACTCATAGCATCTAAAGTAAAGAATCAACACAGAAACACAGGGAGGAAACCCAATCTGAAAAAAACACTGCAGCTAAAGAATTAATAACTGCTTCTAAAGAAGACATTGATAAAAAAAAAAACAAACAGAGGAGACTAGAAAAATGATGGATTCCTGGAATGAGCAATACAAGAAAGAGATAGATCGCATGAAGCAGAGTCAAAGAGATATAGAGGAATTTAAAATCTCAATCACAAGCTTGCAAAACCGTTTAAGTGAAAGTGAAGGCAGAGTTTCAGATCTTGAAGACGCTGGTGCAACTAGTGAAAAGGTAAGAAAGGATCTCTTAAAAACAACTAGGATGCAGGAAAAAATAATCCATCACCTGCAAGATGATGCAAAGATGAACAATGTGAGACTAATAGGCATCAATGAGAAAGAAGGAGTCAATACAAAT
>NW_004524605.1:13002216-13004652 GCF_000260255.1 Octodon degus
TGTTGTGACTTTTCTTTCTTTTTTTAATTTTTTTCCATAATTTTATTGATAAACAAATAGCAATGAGACAGTTTCAAATCAAATTGGTAGGACAGTTTCAAGTGACTTTTCAATGGTAATGATTGAACATAAAGTGCTCTTGAAACAAAAAAAAGCTCTTCCAAAGAGAGAAGTCAGTGGAAAAAAATAACAGTATCTTGCCTATTATGATTCGTGTCAGATGTCCCCCATTCCTTTTGCAGTATGGACTTTTTCATAGGTGGCCGAATCTGGAATGTGTGATAATGGGATTAAGGGTGTGTGATTGGTAAATCAGCCCACTGATTGCTTTGGCATACTTGCAGCTAAAACTAAGAGGGTGAGTACTGTTCCCACCCCGTGGCATGTAGACTGCATACAATATAAGGGACAGAAAAGCTTGTTGCTTTGCTACCTTTGGGCCACCATGAAAAGCTCCCTCTGTTACTACTTGTGCTGTCTTCCACCATCATGAACTGTTGCCCCTCTTCCATGTGCCAACCTGCCTTTTGCAGCCAACCAATTAAGGACTGGAACCTGTATATAAACTGAGCTAAATAAACTTTTCCCTTGTATAAGAAAGAAGTTGAGACCAAAGATTGTACCAAAGGTGAAGAAAGAAGTCCCTCCCGCTTCCAAAGCTGAAGCCAAAGTAAAAGCTTCGAAGGTCCAGAAGGCCATTCTGTAAAGCATTCACAGCCACAAAAAAAAAAAAAAAAAAAAAAAAAAAAAAAAAAAAGATCTGAAAATCACCCACCTTCCATCTTTCTAAGACACTGCAGCTCCAGAGGCAACTCAATTACCCTCAGAAGAGCACCCCCAGGAGAAGCAAGCTTGACTGCTATGCCATATCAAGTTCCTCCAGACCAAGAAGTCAGCCATGAAAGACAGAGGACAACAACACATTCATGTTCATGTTGGAGGTCAAGGCCAACAAGCCCCAGGTCAAACAAGCTATGAAGAAGTTCTGTGGCATGGGTGTGGCCAAGGTCAACACCCTAATCAGGTCTGATGCAGAGAAGGCATATGCTAGACAAGTTCTCTATTGTGACACTTTGGGTGTTACTAACTAATGGGATCTAAGCTGAGTCCAGCTGGCTAGTTCTAAATGCACATATTTTTTCTCCATTAAAAAAAAAGAGAGAGACAAGTTGGGATCTAGAAAGGTTTAGTCCTTGTTATTCATATGTGTTCTAAGAATAAAAATAAAACAAAAAAGACATAAAAGGTCATAGGAGCTTCAAAATGATTCTCTGAGGTAAGTTAATGTGTGTAGAACTACAAAAAGAGGAAGAAACTGGAGAGGCCCATGTCTCTGGGCCAGGAGACCCACAAAGATGGTAATTATCAGACAGCAGTGATTCCTCAGCCTAAATTCTATTTCTCTCCTCCTCACCCACCCCACCAATCATCAGAAGATTCAGCATCCCCCAGTACAGGTGGAAGTCCTTCCCAAAGGACACCTGCTCCTAATGCCATGGATTTGGGAGCAGTATCCTAAGCCCTGTGACTCAGAGTCCTCTATCTAGCCCAGGGAGCCCCTCTCTGGACCCCATCAAGAGATTTCTGGGCCTTGGGTGATCTCCCAGCCCAGCTCATCTGGCGCGGTGCTCGGCTTCAAGGTCTCAACTGGCTTTCTCACTCTGGGTTTGTGGACACTGTGCATGTTTCCTAAAGCTCAACAGTGTCTTTGATCTTCTTTGGCTGACCTTTTCCAAAGGTGAGCTGTTGGGTGCTAGAATTGCACCACTCCAAATCCAACTTACTAACATACACAGTCACAGAATGCTTCTGAGAAAGGAATCCTGAGCACCGCGTTCTGCCTTCTGCTTTGTCCCCCATGCTGTCAGCCCCCTCACCCCCTAGCTGATGGAGCTGCAAATAGTGCTGAGTGTGAGAGAGAAAGCAAATCTGCTGAGGCCTCCAGGGAAATGGCAGAGTAGTACCCCATTGTACAAAGCCCACATCTTCTTTAGCCAGTCATCGGTTGATGGGCATTTGGGCTCTTTCCAACATTTAGCTATGACAAGCTATGCCACTATAAACATGGGTGTGTATAGAGTTCTGTGTTATGATACTTTAAATTTTGGGGGGGAAGATATCAAAAGGAATACCTGGATCAAATGAAACCTCTACCTTAATTTTTTGAGGCATCTCCACACTGATTTCCATGATGGTTGCACCAGTTTCCACCAATAAGGGTTTCTTTTTCCCCAACAGCTCTACCAGCAGTCATTGTTAGTTGATTTTTTGCATAGTAGTCATTCTTTCTGGAATGAGATTGAATCTCAGCATCTTTTAATTAGCTCTCAAATGACCAGTGATGTTGAACATTTTTTCATATATTTATTTGTGATTCATACTTTTTTCCTTGAATTTTTTTATTGGTACAATTTATATATACATAGTGATAGCATT
>NW_004524605.1:13005161-13007531 GCF_000260255.1 Octodon degus
CAGAAATTCAGCACAAGAATAATCTACTGAAAGCCGCTAGAGAAAAGAAGTAGATCACATTCAAAGGAAAACCCATCAGAATTATGGCCGATTTCTCTTCACAAAGCATGAAGCCAAGAAGAACATGAAGCAGAATACTTCATGTCCTCTATGAAAACAAATTCCAGCCCAGACTACTATGCCCTGCAAAACTCTCAAGTTTGATGGAGAAGTGAAATACTTGCATGACAAAAAAACAACTAAAGAATTTCATGATGACAAAGCCAACCCTAAACAGGCTCCTGAAAGATGTTCTAGAGAGGGACCAAAATGATCAGAACTCCAGGAATGAGATCAGGAGCAACCAACTAAATAGGGAAAGCAATTAAACACAGTAGAAAGAGGAGTAAACAACAACAGGTAAATAACATATCAAACGTAAGTCAATACATCCCAATTATAACCATCAATGTAAATGGACTCAATTCACCAATTAAGAAAAATAGACAGGCACAGTGGATTAGGAAACAAAATCCAACAATGTGCTGTATACAAGAAACACATTTAACTCACAAAAACATTCATAGGCTGAAAGTCAAAGGATGGAACACATTATTACATGCCCCAGCACCTCAGAAAAAAGCAAGGGGAGCAATCGTATTCTCAGACAGTCTCAACTTCAAACCAAGAATGATCAAGCGAAACAAAGAAGGCCACTGTATACTGGTTAGAGGAAAAGTTCAAGAGTAAGAGGAAACACTCATAAATATGTAAGCACCAAACAAGGGAGCACCCAACTATATAAAGCAAATCTTGATAGACATGAAAAATCTAATATCCAATGCCAAAATCTTAACAGGAGAACTTAACACCCCCTTATCCCCAAAAGATAGGTCAACCAGACAAAATATTAGCAAAGAAATAACAACTGAACCACAGCTTGAAACAAACGGACTTGGTAGACATATACAGAGTGTTCCACCCAAACACAGCTAAATACACATTTTTCTCAGCTGCACATGGGTCATTTTCTAAAATAGACCACATACTGGCCCATAGGTCATGCTTAAGTATATGCAAGGAAACAGAAATTATCCCATGCATATTATCTGACCACAGTGCAATGAAACTGGAAATAAAAGACAAACAAAACCAGAAAAAAATCCCTAAATACATGGAAATTAAACGACACCCTACTTAGCAACCAATGGGCCACAGATGAAATTAAACAAGAAATTCAACAATATCTACAATTCAATGACAATTCAAGCACAACTTATCGGAATTTACGGGATACAATGAATGCAGTTCTCCGAGGAAAATTCATAGCTGTGAACTCACACATTAGGAAAACACAATGGGAAATAATAAATACTCTAATACTGCACCTTCAACAACTAGAAAAGGAAGAGCAAACCAAACCCAGAGCCCAAAGACGCGGGGAAATCATAAAGATTAGAGCAGAAATTAATTCAATTGAGACGAAGAAAACAATTCAAAGAATTAACAAAACAAAAAGCTGGTTCTTTGAAAGATTAAATAAAATCGATAAGCCCCTAGCCAATCTCATCAAAAAGAGGAAAGAAAAAATTCAAATACAAGCAATAAGGAATGAAAAGGGTGTAATTACCACAGACCCAGTGGAAATTCAGATGATTATTAGTAGCTACTTCTACAATCTTTACTCTCACAGAATAGAAGACAGACAAAATGGACAGATTCCTAGAAAAGTAAAAATTAGCACAACAGAATTGACAAGATATAACATTCTCAATAACCCAATAACAGCCAATGAAATATGAGATGCAATAAAAAACCTACTGACAAAGAAAAGTCCATGTCTGGATGGATTCACAGCTGAATTCTACAAGACATTTACAGAAGATGTAGTCCCTATAATCCTCAAACTCTTCAATGAAATTGAAAAGGAACACAATCCTCCCAAAATCATTCTTGGAGGCAGGTATTATAATGATACCAAAACCAGGGAAAGATGCAACTAAGAAAGCGAATTGCAGGCCGATCTCCCTCATGAACATAGATGCCAAACTCCTCAATAAAATCCTCACAAATAAAATACAACAAATCATCAACAAGATCATACACTATGACCAGGCGGGATTCACCCCCAGGGATGCAAGGATGGTTCAATATTCGAAAATCTATCAATGTAATACACTATATCAATAGAGCGAAAATTAAAAACCACATGATCATCTCCATTGATGCAGAGAAGGCTTTTGACAAAGTGCAACACTCATTCATGTTTAAAGTCCTACAGAAAATTGGAATAGATGGCCTCTACCTCAATCTGGTAAAAGCCATTTATCAAAACCCAATGGCTAACATAATTCTAAATGGGGAAAAACTGAAATCTTTCACTCTTAGATC
>NW_004524605.1:13017550-13059003 GCF_000260255.1 Octodon degus
GCCAACATTTTGACCCCAGCCTTCCAAGGTCAATTAAGACTCAGGACATATGAGAACTTGTACTGTAACGTCATGTAACTCCTCGGTAGTGTCCCAAATTTTCTGATCAAGGAGATTATGGAGCCAAAGAGGCAAGTGATCTATGATGTAGAGTGTGCCTAAAGAGAGTCACATGGAGAGAAAACATTCTCTCGGGCTTTCACAGAGAGCACATTGGCCAAGCAATGGCCGTGACTCATTCACATGGCTCACACTGACAAAGGATCTACAATCTGAGGTACAGGATCTCAGGATAAATCCTGAGGGGATTTCACTGACCTTCTCAGACCCAAAAGCTACAACTCTTGTTGCTAGGTCTTGCTTTATCTTGGTCTTAACCATCCACCAGAAAAATATAAAAACAAAGTATAAGAAGTAAAGCCATGCTGTTATGTTGAGCTGTGTGGGACTCAGGTCAACAATTTCTGACATTGCCAGTGAAGCAGAAGACCAAATACTATTATGGACTATATACTCTTTTAGAATATTTTGCTGAGTTAACACACCTATATTATTCAAATAATGGAACTAAACAAAAAAAGGGGATATAGATGAATGTCCATTTTGTATCTGTGTACTCAAAATGGTTAGGATAGATATATAGTTACATTCTCTTAATGAATAGAGAGATTTGTTCTAATATTGTTTGTAAATAGGATATCATGTCCGCATCTTGTACAGCAATTAACCACTAGGAAGAATGTATGCAATGTGTTAATTATTGAAACTGTCCTACCAATTTGGTTTGAAACTGTCTCATTACTATTTGTTTCTCAATAAAGTTATGGGGGAAAATTAAGGTTTCCTTGATACAGTGAGTGAATTTTAATATTTTAAGCATGATCTGAGACAATTTCTTGTGTTCCAAAGTATTGTGAGAGGCAATGAAGCTTAAATAAAGTAAATAAGCAAACCCCCTCTACTCTTGACAATGTTCTTTTATAATAATTGAGAATTTAGAACACTAAGTAACTGCTATGAATGTGTGTTATTGCAGTTTTTCTTTTCCCTGATGGATGTAGTTTTAGAAAAGTGACAGTTACTCAATTGTCTGCTATTGATCTAATGTGTTCAGATTGGTTCAGAGAACAAAGCCCATGTATGTTTTTGCTGACTCAAATAAAATTTCCATTAAATTAAGAATATTTGTATCTGTTTCAGTGACTAAAGTAGTTTATATTCTTCACCAAAAAAAAAAAAAAGAAAAAAATGTCATAGAACTTCCCTGCTACAATGTTGTATATGGTTAAATTTCTAAATTTCTGTGTAAAAATGTATAATTGCTTATTTTTTCACATACTATAGGGATTTAAATTTAGCATATCAACAATTGTTGGAAAATACCCATTCTATGTTATGTCTAAGGCATTTGATATTCAGACAGAGTGATGTTAAGTTCAACTGCCTATGTTGTAGGGTAATAATATCATTAAGCTTCTCTTCTGGAGGGTTGACAACTTAAGTTTGCAGAACAATTTCTTTTGTGCAGTTTTTCCCTTTCATCTTATGGTGTGGCTCAGCTTCTTCTGCTCTGATGTCTATCCTTTAATGCCCTGAGATCTCATTCCCTCTTTCTCAAAGCTCATTCCCACTGGACGGCCCAGTGTCTCTCAGCCTAGCTCATGTTTCGAAGGACAGATCTATAGAGAGAGCTACCAGCCCTGTGACTTTGCTTCAAAGGCTATGTGTTGGTGCCTCAGCTAGACACATTTGCATTGCTTAAAGCCAAGAAGAGCTTGGTGGTTCAGATGAGAAGGAGCAAGGGGGATGAACCCTTGCAGGGCCAGGGGGGCTTGCTGTGTCCTCAGTCAGGAGAAAGCGAAGGAGCTTTGAGCAGCAGTGAGGTCTGCATGGTCGCCTCAGAGAGTGACTATGAAGTGGAGCTGCTGGCCATCACTGAGTTGTCTGCAGCTGCAAGAGCAGGGCTGGAAGTCCTCCCCCACTGCTTGTGAGAATTTCTCCAGTGAAGTCCAGGGAAAAGGTACAAATTTACGGGACTCTCTAATCTGTTCTTCTAATCAGCATGTTTGGGAAAATGACCTAGAGTTGGTTGGCCCTTTGTATCTGCCATAGAGGGTTCCAGAAGCCCTGGGATACCTAGCGTG
Organism: Octodon degus; assembly: GCF_000260255.1. Lineage (NCBI taxonomy): Eukaryota > Metazoa > Chordata > Mammalia > Rodentia > Octodontidae > Octodon > Octodon degus. The sequence goes on from NW_004524605.1 coordinate 13,019,695, forward strand.
CTCAAGTTCCTTCTAAAAAATGTCATTTTTAGGATAGATATATAGCTACTTTCTCTTAGTTCATTGAGAAGAAAGTTTTGTACTGATACTGTTTAGACAAGATATCATGTCTATATCATATTCTCTGAATAACTATGAAGACAACAATATGCAATGTATTAATTATTGCAATTGTCTTACCTGTTTTGAAACTGTTTCAATGCTATTTTATTTTTTTCTCATTAAATTGAATAAAAATTAAATAAATAAAAATTAAAAATTCCATTTGCATATAACCTTACTACACAGTAAATCACCCTATCTATATATCATCCTAAATTCTTTAAAATACCTACTATAATCTAAATGCTATCTGTAAATAATTGTTATATTGTATTTAGGGAATAACAAGGGGAAAAGGCTGTATAGTTTCCTATAATTACTTTTGGCCTGAGGTCGTTTGAATCCACTGACTTGGGGCCCGTGGATATAGAGGTCCAAGTGGGTATATGAACAAAACATCACACTTTTCCCTCTCCTAAATAACCACTGCATAAACTGTTCATGGCCCTAAGTTTTCATCCCCAAACATAATTGGTTTTCTCATTGTCTCTTAGTAGCCTTCAGATCTTACGTTCCCATGCTCAGGCCCCAAACTTTACTTCTATCTCTGGGTGAGCTCAGGTAAGTGTGGCTGGGTCCTTTATTTCTCACATCCACTTGCCAACGCAGCAGAAAATACTACGAGGATGAGTGAAGGAGCCCTCTTGTCAGTTCCTCCATTCATCAATTAAGTGTGCACAGTTGGGCAAGCTGTTCAAGCTTGTAGCATCCTGATTCTCCATTACAGCACTATTCCTATCTATCACGTAAGGTATAATTGACCCTTTCTGGTCCTCGTATTGGTCCAGGAAGCTTATATTTGTAATCCCATGGATAAATTATTGAAATCCCAAAAAGTTATTTCCAATCTACCATTTCCAGAACAACATATGATGAGAATAAAGATGCAAAGTCATATTTATAGTTATGGGGAGCCAAGGGGTCCTAAGTCCAGCCATGGTGATGTCTATCCAGAACGAAGGCCTTCTCTCCGGGCTGAACATAGGTTGCATTCAATCATGAAAGAGGAGTGGCTTCAGGATGAATGACTGAGAATGGCAGGAAGTAGGTGAGTACTGTGAACTGGGCTAGGTAGGTGGCCTGCATTTACCTCTGTCATTTGCAGAGAGGATATGTAGAAAAAGTAATTTGCATAATACTACTGTGATATTATCTAATGTTCTGGGGTCCAGTGCTTCAGTTCTGATGTGTAATATTTCAAGCCCCAGGAAGTCATAGCTTCTATCTTAAGGCTTCATCCTATCTCAGTCAGACTCATATTAAAGAGCTTCAGGAGTGGGTTATTAAGGAAACACATGCGGTCTTCAAAGACTACCACCAGCACCTCAGCCAGACCAATATGCATTGCTTAAAGCCAATTGAAGGGATAAGAAAAAGTCCCAGCCAGCTCTGTACATACCAGTATAAGGAAATAGGGTCAGCCTTGGCCAAAATGGAGACAATTGCTCTTCTGTCAAGGAGAGCTGCTCAAGTAGTCCTCCACAGTAGAGTCCTTAGGAGGAGTTAATCTGCTTAATGTACTCCTGCACCTTCAGGCAGCAGGTCAGGTGAGTTACCTACCCTGAGTTTTTCCAGACTGTCCTGGTTTTGCCATTGGAAGTTCTATACCTGAGGGATCCCCTTCAGTCCTGGCAAATGTGGGACAAATGAGCATACCACATAGAGTCTATGTTTGAAGAAAGTCCATGTTTCTGGGCATGGTGGCACACTCCTATAATCGCAGATCTTGGAACACAGAAGCAGGAGGATCACTGTGAGTCTGAAGCTAGCCTGAGCTACAGTGTGAGTTCCAGGCCAGTCTAAACTGCATAGTAAGACCTTGTCTCAAAAAGACGAGAGAGAGAGAGAGAGAGAGAGAGAGAGAGAGAGAGAGACCACATAGGAAGAAAAGGAATGTAATAATGTATTAAACTCTGAGATATAGAGCCTTGACCTTTCCCTCAGACAAAAAAAGAACATACCACATAAGTAGATGTGAGACTTCTAGGGTGATGGGACTATTCGGATCTTGAGTGCAGTAATGGTTTCCAAGTGTAATCATCAAATTTAACTATGCTTTATATTATGTCAGTAATACTTTAAATAATGGTTAAGTAATTATACTTTAAGTTTTTAAGAAAAAAAGAAACAAAGACAAGTAACTTAGACAAAACTGTGTATGCCAAGTGTCACAGAAAAGGGGACAATTTCTGTGACCTGGTCATGATCCTTGGCCACAGAGGAGGGCAGTCCTCATGGAATGTGTTTCCTGATAACCTAGGCGCATCCATCCACTTGAAAGAAGAGTTGTCTTAACCAATCATATGGAGAACAGGTACTGGAATCTGTGGGCCAGCTTTTGAGATGGGCCCTAGGATAGCTGTTTATCGGATTGTAATCACCAGATATACAGGCTTCGCGTTGTTTTGAAAGCCATAGTTGTTGGATTATCACAAACTGATAGCCAAAGCTGCTGTTTGATAGCCACATGTAATTGATTCCTCTAGAGGATCATACTGTTGAAAGGTATTTTCAGCTATTTCTAGGGTTACACATATAGGGCCTGGTATGGAAAGGGACTAGGCCAAAGAATGGGGAAAGAAGGCCCCCAGTGCTCCACTCTGCCCTGCTGCAGACATCTACCTGTGACAGCTTTTCCCAATTTGCCTGTGACCCTTGCACCATAGGCAGCTATAGGCCTTCCTTTTTAGAGCCTCAGTTAGCGTATCTCCATAAATAGTGACTGACCTGGCAAAATGTTCTGGAGAGAAATCATGATGAAAGAGGAAGTCCTCAGGAAGCTGGGGCTGTGCTTATTCTTTAATACCTGTTCTCATTTAAAACTGTTACTTAAATTATAAAGTTACCTAGGAATGTTATGCCTTGTCAATGAATGAATCAGTATTATAAAAATCAGTCAGTCTGTATTGTGCTATGAAAAATAGCATAATTCTTTTTTTTTTCTTTCTTTTTTTTGTCTGTATAATTCTTCATTTTGTATTTTATTTGTCTTTTTTTGACACAGGGTTTCACTATTCAGTTCAGGTTGGCCTTGAACTAACTATGTAGCCAATGCTGGCCTTGAATTCACAATAATGATTCCCATCTCATTCTCCCAAGGGCTAGGACACCCAGCAACATCATTCTTGAGTAACAGGAGTTAATCACTAGTTCCACCTCAGGACTGAAAGGTAGATAAACTTGAACAAAAATGTTTACATATATTCTTTGAGGGTTACATGATTAAATGCAGACCAATGTTTATGGAACATAGCTCAGAGATAAGTGAAGGTCAGGTTTACTCTGGAAGGGTTCCAGACAGGGGAAACTCACTATTTTGGAAACTTGGTCCTGAAATCCAGCACCCACATAAGAATGAATTGGCTTGGACAAAGCTATTTTAAACTGCATTATTTCACAGGGGTAGGGCAGTGGAGAAGGGACACAAGAATGACTCTAAATATGGCACAAGGACTGAATCCTAAGCATCTCAGGTACAGAAGGACAATTAAGATCAAGAGCTTCTCTAGAATTGATCTCTCTAATTCTTAGCCAAACATACTTTCAAACATAAGAATTATTATTGACTCTAACTGTATTGCCAGGCAGAAAATTAAACCAATAAGCAAAAAACCTGAACAGCTGGTTTTGAACCTTCTAAAAAGAGTGTGAGGCCAGGGAAATGGCTCAGTAGAATAAGTGCTTTCCTAGCAAGCACAAGGGCCTGAGTTCAATCCCTGGTTCTGCCAAAAAAATAAAAAATAAAAAGAGTGTGAGACAGAGAATTGTTTAGGGCTTGCTTTTTAATGACTCTCACACCATCTGGTATTCACTTGGGTAAAACACTCAAATGATGCAGAAGTGCAGTCTGTGTCCTTGTTGGTAGGATGTGCTGAATACTTTTCTGTGTCCTTCCCATGACATTTTCAGGTAGACACACATGCATACATGTATGTTGTGATTTGTAATGGCATTTTTACAAAATATGTTCCTCTAAAGCAGGCTGTCGTGTGAATTGGTATCCATTTCCATAACATAGTGTCCCAGTACCATGTTGGTATTCTCTGTCATTGTTAATAAATGATCCACAGTGTATAAAGACACAATGCCACTGCTCGACATAATGCCTTGACAGGGTTTCCACAGAATTCAGCAACGTGTCACTCACTGGCCACTCAGCACGGACAGTGCAGCTTGGCACCCACATGCTGGAGCAGTCTTGGCTTTGGAGAGTGCAGCATCCTTAAAACACCACCCTGCCCTGTCTGGTCAGAGCCTCATGCTATTGACCCACCTCTCTTCCTTAAAGTGGATGTGGTGGGAATGTCTTCCCTGTGTGTGATAACACAGCAGGACACACAATGTGAAAGTTATTATTGTTATTTTTTAAGTCCTGGGAACTGATCCCAGGTCTAAAAAGTGGCATCTTCAGCCTTTTTCATGATTTTTATTTTGAGACAGTTTTCACTAAATTGCTATAGCTCAGGCTGTTTTGGAACTTGTGTTCTGCTGCCTCATTCTCCTTGACTTGTGGGTCCAATGTGAAAATTTTAATCTAGAGACAAATGTAGTGATGTGGCATCACAGGTCTGTAATCCTAGCACTCAAGAGGCTGAGGCAGGAGGATTACTGTGAGTTTGAGGCCAGCCTGAACTGCATAGTGAAAACCTGTCTCGAAAGAAAGAAAGAAAGAAAGAAAGAAAGAAAGAAAGAAAGAAAGAAAGAAAGAGAAAAAAAGAAGAAGAGGAAGAGGAAGAGGAGGAGGAAAAGGGAGGGGATGGGGAAGGAAAAGGAGGAAAGAAAAGAAGGAAGGAAGGAAAGAAAGAAAGAAAGAAAGAAAGAAAGATAGACAAACAAAATCCCCAAATCTGTGATGCTGCCTTTAATTGTTACTAACTTTGGTGGTGCTGGTGCCAGGGCTGGGATCGAAGCCTTCATGCTCAGTCTCATTCCCAGCCCAGGCTCTTGCTCCTCAGTTACCCAGCCAGGGCTAGAATTTTTGATCAGCCTGCCTCAGCCTTCCTGAGTGCCAGGATAACAGGTATATACACACGCTGTTTGGATTGGGGGGATGGGGAAGCTCCACGACCCCGTATCTTTGGAATTATTCTGCTCCATGCCAGGCAGTGCTCTCTAGCTGTCTCTGCAGGAACTGCCACAGCCTCCTGGAACCTTCTGGCCCTACCCTAGAGTTTGAACCCTCTGGCAGTCTCAGTAACATATTATGACCATTAGAAGAATGCCTATAAGGACTTGCCAGATAGCTCAGCAGACTAAAGCACCTGCTAAGACAGGCGGGGTGACTGGGTTCAATCCCTGGAGTGCCAGGCCAGCCCTGACCCTGGGGTGCACTGTGACATCGAATGAGACTGAACATGGTGGCACGTGCCTATAATCCCAGGACTTAGGAGGCTGAAAACAGGAGGGATCACTAGGAGTCCAATCTGTGTAGTTAGACCCATAGACCCAGCAGACCCTGTAGACCCTGTAGATCCTGTATACCCAGCAGACCATGTACTAAATACATTAAAATAAAAAAAAAGAGGACTGCCTATAAAGTTACCTTGGAGCCTGGGGTAACTTCATTTTTTCACATTGACAGCTTGTTTTCCTGACTTCTGAGATAAAGAGGTTTGTTTAGTATGCTTAGAATGCTCCTTTCTAGGGCTGGCCAAATAGCTTAGCAGATTAAAGCACCTGCTTAGGCTGATGCAGGGGCTAGAAGTTCGATTCCCAGGACTGCCATGCCAGCCCCAGTGCATGCTGAGCCAACAATCGACACTGGATGTGGTGGTGCGCACCTGTAATCCCAGCACTTAAGAGGCTGTAAACAGGAGGATCACTATGAGTCCAATCTAGGCAGTGAGACCCTGTATACCCTGTTCTAAAAAACTAACAAAACTTTTTTAAAAAAGCAAATGTTCTTTTCTTAGCAGGAGTTGCCCAATAAGCATTTATTGCCATAATGTTAGTCGAGCCTGGCCTGGTGGCACACACCTTAATTCTAGGTACTTGGGAGGTTGAGAGCAGGATCACAAGTTCACGGCCAGCTTTGGCATAATGGGGATCATTCCCCCAGTGTCAGGCCCTGATCTCTGGACGTCTAGGGCTTCTATAGGGCACACAAGCAGGAAATACAAAGGTGAGACAGAGCAGCCTGCAGCTCTTCTGTTTCCTTAGCAGGGTCAGCTCACTGGCTACCAGGGAGGCTTAATGATCATCAGTCCATGTAGCCTGCCGCAATGGTACAGTCAGGCATCCTGTGTGTTCAATTACGCTTTCATGGTTACCCCGGTCAAGAAAGTCATTACAAAGCCACGAGGCAGCCACAGAGCATGGCAGTTTCAAAAGAACAAAGCTTTAAAGAGAACAGTTTTTCCCTTTTGATACCATTTCTCAAAGAAAAAAGGAAAAGCTGTGTGTATAGGTTTGTGGTGGAGCTTCTTACCTAGCACGTGTGAGCCCTGTGTTCATTCCTGGGTGCCAGGGGAAAGAAGCTTGTTAGGGGGCAGAACTGCGCAGAGAAATAGTGAAGCAGAGCTTTCACTTCTGCCTCTGGTCCCAAAGATTTCTCACTCTCTCTTCCTGATTTTGGCACGCAGGGACTCACCTATTAATTGAGAAGTTTGCTCAGGTGGTTAAAATTAGTTCCTGTAGCAGCCTTCTCAAACTGCTGTGAGCTTCAGGGTACGAAGTCCCACCTCATTTGAAAGTATTTACTGTGTCTTTCTTTTTATTGTTTTACTTTTGTCTTTTTGAGACGGCTTCACTATGCAGTTTAGAATGGCCTTGAACTCACTTTGAAGCCTTGGCTGGCCTCAAATTAGCAGGGATCTTCCTGCTTCAGCCTCCTGAGTGCTGGAATTCGAGGCATGTGCCAGCATGCCTTTTTAAAAATAGCCCAGCAGAGAAGAAATCCTGTTCATTCGAAGTCCAGGATTTCCTCAGGATCTGTTTCAATAGAAAACACTAAGGTAAGCCAGGCATGGTGGCAAATGCCACCAAGAGGTGGGAGGATATTCACAAGTTCAAGGACTGTCTAGGCTACAAAGTGAGTTTGAGGCCAGCCTGGATACATAGCCAGACCCTGTCTCAACAAAACAAAACATACAGTAAGGCATCGTAAGTGGATAAAATCTTGCAGAAAGATTAACCAATTGCAGATACTTTTCTAGCATCCCACTCAGTATTCTTCTGTGAGGGTGGGGCAGACAGAGGTGCATGGAATTCTGGGAGAGGGCTGTTCATATCCATAAATTGCTTTGAAGAAAGAGTCAGCAACAAGCAGAACGAGAGAAGTAAAGGCTGCGAGCAAGAAGCTGAGAAAGCCTCTCCTCACTAACTGGTGAGTTCAGGCCTCTGCAGATTTCCACCAGGAGAGGAGCCAGAGCAGCACTGTCTGCTACATTCTCAGAATTAGTTGAGAATCAATGAGCACAGTGATGCTTGATCAGTAGAAATTAGGGGAGGTGAACATAAACAGCTCCTTGGGTCTGCTGTGAGATGGATTCTCCTTTAATGGAATGATAGGTGCACAGAGCTGAATCATTCAAGCTTTTTCTTAAGCAAGTGCAGCATGAGAAATAGAGAGATAAAGACCCAAAGAAAACTGAGTGGTGCCTTCTAGTGAAGCCATGTTTCTTTAGTCCAGTACTAATAGTGTTTAGACAAGATATCAAGCCTGCCTTTTGTGCTATGAGTAACTACTATGAAAACAACAATTTGCAATGTATTAATTATTGTAACAGTCCTACTAACCTGCTTTGAAACTGCCTTATTGCTATCTCTTTCTCAATAAAGTTAATATAAAAAAGAGAGAACAAGTTAATATCATTACCAAGGAGATCTGTAATTATCATCAGTGATACAACATGCTATGGGATGGACTAGAGGGTAGTGCAAAGGAAAATAGAGTAGGGGGAAAAGTTTCAATTTTGCCCAAGTACTAACTATGTAAAACTCTATGAAGCAAAAATGAAACTATTTCCATTATCCCTAAAATACATTTTGAATTTCAGATTGTCAGAGGATTTTGTCAGAGGATTTCTCTACATTATATCCTCAAATCGTTTTGCCTGAAGTTTAATACCATTTCATCTTATCTTTGGTCTAAAAGTACCGAGGACCAATGGGTAATTGTCTCGGGTTAAACTTTCTAGGAAATGTTTCCTGTTTGTAACTCTAGCAAGGCACTTTTTCAAGTTGTGGGTGTTTCCGAGCAGGTGTTCACAGAACAAAACCCATGGATGATCATGGAGAGCCCTTTATTAAAATCTCTGTTTGAGTCTTGGTTTTCTCATTATTTTGGTTGTCATCATTGCAGAAGTAAGTCATTTCAAGATTGTTCTCATGAAACTACAGTCAAGGGGTCTACAGCCAGATGCCTGCATTGCAACACTGTGACCCCATGTGGGACGTCATTTTGGGTCCACATGACTTCCCTTGCCACCAAATCCTCATCTCTCCAGTGAACATAGTATGGTCTTCTATTTCTTAGGGGCTGTGTTAGCCCAACAAAGCACTGAGAGTGACATCTGCCATTTGCAAAATACATAGCAATCTTAAGTTATTATATTTAGAAAAGATCTTTATGCCATGTACAGTACCTCTGTAAGTCTCATGGAGCTGATAATCTAGAGGAATTTTTTCTTAGTACCAGTAAATAAATAGATTTCCTTTCAAATTGATGTAAAAAAAAACAGAACACAGAAGCAAATAAACGTGGTTCTTTTAGATGTTTCCATACAAACACCATGAATCAGCCAACAGGCTCTTGGCATGAGCTCTGGGGCAGATCTGGAGGAAGCGCCTTCCCCCTGGAGGGGCAGGATGTGCAGGGGCTCTGTGGTAGCGCAAGTCTTCCCTTTATGCCCAGCTCCACGCTTCAGGCTGCTCCACAGCCGCTCACTCTCCTCAGTCCCGCGGCTCATCTGGCTGTACAGACCCTTAACCTTGTTGTCCTGGTGAGGACCTTGCAGTTACAGCCTGAACTCTCTGACTGCACTGGTGCCGTGCCGCCACCTGCCCCTGAGAAAGCCAACGCGCTGCTTCATCGGCTCTGGTGCTCTTGACCCCAGGCCATTTCTTTGACTCCAAATCAAGGCCTTCTAGGCCACTGTTCGCTATTTCTCGTCCTCCTGTGTGGACGCCTCTACATAGCTCTGCCTGTGTCTGAGTCACAGGAGCCCACTGTACATCCCCAGTGCATCTTGGCCTTTGTGATTACAGTTATGGCTTCACGTCGTCTGCAAAGCAGACCCTTAATATTCACATTGTACAGATCAGAAAACACATTCAGGTACTCACCAAGACATTCCAGGTCTTACCATAGCCTATTAAGAAGCAATCTCAGGAACCCATGCTAAATATTTTTTCATTAATTGTGCTTTCATTAACTGTTCTTTCATGTGTGGCTCTTAACTTGCAAAGAAAATGCTCTTTTTACATGGACAAAAAATCCTTAGCAAGGATTAGCAAGATATCATTCTATTATTGACTGTCTTTTTTGTTTCCCTTTTATGACTATAAAACTATTGCAGAAAACAAAGTATAAAGGAAAAAGTTTCTTTTTTTCTCTTCCTTTTTTTTTTTTTTTTTTTTTTTTGGCAAAACCAGAGGTCCTTGCGCTTGTCAGGGAAGCGCGTGTTCCACTGAGCCATCTCCCCAACCCGAGGAAAAAGGTTCTACTTAACATGTTTTGAGCACTTCACAATGACATTTTCTTTCTGGCAGTGGAGCAAACTTGACTGGGTTGAGACTTGAACGTTTATCACCTGTGTGACTGACCCAGGCCCCAGAGATACCTTGTCCTCGTGCTCTTTTGATTGTAGTGAGCAGCGGCACAGTCTCTCCTGCACCTGTGCCAAGCCCCAAGCTCTCCATTTCCCAGGGCGGCAGCAGCGTCTGTTACACAAGGTGCCCAATAGCAGCCCCATCCCAGCAGCAGAGACGAGCTAACGCTCAGGGTGCTCCTTCCCCGGTGGGCGCCTCCTTGGTCAGTCCGTGGCCCGCAGGGAGGACTCCGAATGCCAGGAGGAGCAGCGTAGCTCTCCGAGCACTGTCACTCAGCCCCCCGCCCCACAAGAAAGCCCTGAGTTCTTTCTCAAAAGAACTGCCTTTGCTCTTCAGTGGTGTTTATTAACGTTTATCTTTTAAAAGTTTTCTAACCCAAGCCTTTTGAGACTGCACCGAATGACACTGGCAAGGTTTTTGGCACCACAATCCAGCGCAAGCTGGTGACACTACCCTGTTCTGCTGCCTTTGAATCTGCTTTACTTCCCTGTTCTGTGTTTATCTTATAAGATAGGTAGCAGTCCCTCACTATTTCATGGTACAACTTTTGCGGACTCACTGTTTCATGGATTTTCAAAAAAAAAAGAATTCATCTAAATAATTTATTGTAGATTTTTTCATTGTACCAATGGGATTTTGGAGTACCATACAGTATACGTATGTTGCTAAAATTATGTAGGCTTACAAGTTTAGAAAATGGTTAAGAACATTAGGAGTGTTTTTTAAAGTGTGGGAAAGGATTATAAGAGTGTAGGAAGGGCTTATAAAGCCTTAATATATGTATTAAAATAAATATAACATCGCTACTTTGCTGGTTTTCACTTACCGCGGAGGTATCTGGAACATAACTTGTGCGTTGAGTCAGCGACCGCTGTACTTCGCTGCATCGGTGTAGTAACCACCTCTAAAGGACCACAACTCACAGTTGTGCAAAGCCCCTCCATCTAGCTCTCAGCCGCCGCTGAACACTGAGTCCCTCACTTTGATCCCAGATGTGTGTCCTTTTAGGGTTTTCATTTTTGTACTCTGTGGTGTAAGTACCCCAAAGGACACGATTTTGAATTTGTTTTCTGTGCTAGCGATTGAGTCCAGGACGCTCCGACTGATCTCTATCCCCAGCCGCCCTTGTAGGTGTAGACAGGGGCTCACACAGCCACCGAGTCACCACTCTGGGCTTGAATTTGAGATACCCCCGCCTCAAGCGCACAATGGGGGAGCTGCAGGGGCTACCCCCGCCCCCACACTCTTTGCCGATTAACTCGGACCTCACTGCGGCGGCATAACTCCATAGCAGAAGCGTGTTTTCTTCAGGGGAACGGGGCTCCCAGAGGCCCCACATAGCCAGTCTTGCTGGATCATATGCAAAGTTGGCTCCTGCTTTGCCCTTGTTCACGCTGTACCTCCCCAGCTCTTTCTGAAGCGATGTTTCAGAGACCCGTCCTCATATTCAAGCATTGCAACTGCAAGCCCCTGCAGAAGACAAAGCCCAAGTCACTGATAATAATCTTTGAGCACAGATTAAGGGCCCGCGGTTCTCTCCGCTGGGAAGTGCAGAGCACACGGATGGGGCATCACCACAATCATCGCCTTTGAATCTCAGCACTGTTTTTCTGCTCCCGTTTCGTGTGGCATTGGTGCCACTACATAGAGGAACTCACAGGGCCAAAGCGATATGTTGGCAAATTCATGGCTAATGTCCTGATCGTTGTGCTGATGCTGGTTGTCTTGCCGACACTGCAGAGTGTTATGGGTCACTCTGCATGGGGACCAGATCAGCCAGATCGAAATTTGAATAGAGCCTTTTATTTACTGAACTCAGGTCCACCAGCCACTTCTCTCGCAGGAGAAGGCTGATTGGCCCGAACGTAGGTAGCAGGGGGGTATTTATAACAGAAATCACATCCAGTTTGGTAAGCAAATTTGTTATCTGGCACAGAACAACAGAAACTAAATTCATTTGACACAGCTGCAAACTGTTCATAACTAAAAGGTCTTTCACAGCTTAGTGATAAGTGCATATTTTTACAAGATACATCTTAAGCTGACCACGCTACAGGAGATGATTGGGGAGGGAGTTTGTGTTAGCTTGCTGCCTTGACAAGAAACAGTTATTTATTGTTGAACAGCCTTGAGCCCAAAGGGAGAATTCATAGAGTAGATAACAGGAAGCACAAGGTATAATTTTCCACAGTTAAGGCACAAAATTCTGTTAACTCTTTATACAGAGCTCTCTGGCACACACACCCCTCAGAGTGTTGTCTTTTCTTAGACCCCACAAGCCTTATATCCATCAGAGGAAGTAATCAGGGTCATACAGGAAGGAACCCAGCACAGTCATCCAGAGCAACAGGATTTAAAAATCAAGTGTCGACTTGGAGACTTCCCTCGGGAGTGTTTCCTGACCCCGCTTGTGGTTCTATCGCAGCTTCCAGTGGGCCGCTTGGCACGTTCCCTGAGTGCAGATCACGCCGGTGCGCGGGGTTCTCTTTCCTCAGGAGGACGTAGAAGTGAGCGCGCTCTCCTCTCCGTGTATTCTTATGGCTCTGAGCAATCCCAGGGTCCAGATGGCCGATGACCATGTTCGCTGTCAGGTACAGTGACGGTGCTGAGCTGGAACCACACAGGCGCAGTCACTTTTCACCAGCTCCTCACGCTTGTGCTGGGTGAGATTCTGTCCCCGTGCCACGGTGCTGTCTGTGGACACCTGCTGGGTTCTCTGTGGGAAGCCATGCAGAAATGAATGAGGGGAGTCGTGGGGATAGCTCAGTAGAGTAAGTGCTTGCCTGGCAAGTGCAGGGTCCTGAGTTCAATCCCCAGTACTGCAAAAAGAAAAAGAAAAAAAGAAATGAATGAGGAAAAAAAAAGGATGGAATTGGGACAAATATTTTCTACCACACAAAATTTCTACTGCATGTATCATAACATTTACAATTGTTGTCATTAGTTTCAAACAAAATTGTAAATTTCTAAACTGTCCCCAGAACACTTTTAGATGTACAATTATTTCCCAAGGATATTTTTCATATCTAATCAATAACAATGCTAGTTTCTTTCTATTTAATTAAATTATTGGTTCTTGTCATAGAGTCAAACCAAGGCTATCGTAGAGGGTGCTTCCGTCACGGTGTGATTTGTTAAAAGTGTTGATTTAGGAGGAGATAGCATGTCGTCGGCAGGAGAGCAGCATTTCTACATGCGCATCAACAGGGTCCGTCTGCGTTTCAGTTTCAGTGTGAGACACCCCGATGTGACTCATGCTCGGGGTTCACAGCCGCCCCTACCACAGTGGACCAAGAGGGCAGGGTGCTCACTCGCGAAGGTCCCACTTTGCCACTTCCCGGCAGAGTTCTAGAAGGACTTGTCAAGAGGGCCTTGCCTTCTTCAAGTGGCCAGGGCTCCAGGAGAGAAGCCACGCCCTCCAGCGCTGCACCCCTGCCTCCCTACCTACTCATTTTTCCTTTATAATTATGACCCCAGTTCTAAATCTCCACTACTCCCTGAGGTGACTCATGGACATCAGTGGGCCTGGGATTCTGGTCAACTATTTAGCATTCACATTTATTTGAACACAGAAGTACCAGTGTCTAATGGCCTCCAGTGACACGAGGTACACGGAGGTTTGAGAGGAAACAGCATACAGGATTAAGAATCAGAGCCCACTTCTGATCTGAACTCTTAGCAGTAACGCTACATGATCTTAGGGCAATTTGTTCTTTTGTTCTATCAGGTATCATCATTTTATATCTGCCTTGTTACATAGAAGTAATAACAAGAAAATATTACTTGTTCGAAGATTTTAGAAAGTAAAAAACACTACAAAATCCAAGTTTTTTGTCTAGAACCAATTTTAAAGTGTTAGCAGATCTAGCGTCAGTTGCCAGCAGGTAATTTCACTGGAGTTACATTCATAAAATTCTTGAATACATATTGAAACAATTGATATTGATGGTTTCATTGCTATAGTACCAAACAAAATTTATAACAATGAAGGAAGAATAGGTAAGCAAACAGGTCAAATGGGTAAACAAACAGGTCAATTACTATCATTTTTTTTCTATAAACTAAATGAATTTCATAGATTATACCAACTTTTGATCTTTTGAGACACAATGCAGTGCATTGTCTAAATTCTGTCCTAGAATATTAGAACACTCGTCCATTGAAGATTGTTTATTTTAATTTATGAAATTTTGGGAATTTGTAAAAAGTGGGTAGACCAGTCATTCCTGATAGCTATAAATATGGGATAATTTTGCAAGTACATTGAAGTGAGGGTTCTTAATAACTGTGTAATAAAAAGGATTTTCTTTAAGTTTGAAAACAGAATTGTCACTTTTTGGGGTTCAGCAATTAGGTTGGACCCTGCATCATCTTGCTGAAGAGTCCAAGGATATGGCCCAAGAATGCCAGAACTTATTGATTATCCAATAGATTCCAGGTCTCTTGAGGCTGGAAATAGATATTGGTCAGGTAGAAGCCTGGTTTCTGTCTGTCATCTCAACACTCTGGGAGGCTAATCTAAGAGGATTTCAAGCTTCAGTGGCTTGGCAAGCCTTTGGCTCAACAATAAAATGTACAGGAAGCTCAGGCTGTAACTTATTGAGTGTGAGGGCCCTGAGCTCAATTTTTGATATTGAAATACACAAGCAAAACGAGCAAATAAAGCACCCATTTTTCTGACGCTGATTATGATACGCAAAAGAAGAGGATATTGTGGAAGAACCTGGTTACTTCACCTTGGTGTCTGGGGCTGGGAGCTCTTTAAGGGAACTCCTAGTCATTGTGAGATGCCAGGTGTCATCCCCAGCTCTGCCCACAGGATGCTGTGACAGCAGGAAATTGTCTCCTAAGGGGTGACACCAGCCCTAGCTGTGAACCCTGTGACACAGGATATCTGGTGGCTTTAGTGTGGTATCGGGGGCGCATTTGGGAAAGAGGTGACATTTGAGATGAAAGCAAAAGACTATGTAAGCGGCGACCGCATGCATACCTCCTGGAAGGCCTGGAACCAGAAGAAGCTTCAGTACTGAGAGAGAAAACTGCACCCAGGGCCTTGGCCGCAGCTGAGCGAGAGAGGAGGGCAGGGAAGGAGGCTGGACAGACGGGAACCCTGCAGCTAGGGTTGATGTAGAAGGCAATGTGAACTCACCTGCTTGAAGGAAGAACCCTGCTGTTAGGAAGCAGAGCCCTTTAGCGGGTTGAAGGCTGAACCAGTCATAGGCCTGTGCATTTGTCTCACTGTTTTGATGTGCGTCAGTGACACTTCTAAGTTCCGTTACACCCAAGAAAGAACTGGCTGGCTTGGCAGACGGCAGACGTGAGAGGAGAGTGGAAGAAGGCTAACTCCTGGCAGTCACAGGGCGGAGTCCTGGCCCTCAGAGGGCAGATCCACCCAGCCGTAACACCAGCAGTTGGGAGCCTAAGCCTGGAGTAGTTCCCTGAGTGTGAGGACAGCCTGGGGACAAGGCAAGACCCTGCCTCTAAGTAATTTAATTAAATAGGTTCCTAGAAAAGAGGGTTAGGTAGTAAATTTTGTCTAGTTTTGCACTGGGCCAAGCAACAGGTGGGACCTCTGTCTGCAGACCAGCAGCTGCAAGAGGCACTAGTGGAGAGGTCATGGTGAAAGTCTTTTGATTTTCAAAACAGTTATGGCTTTCTGTATTTTCAAGGTGTGTAAAGTGCGTGCCTTGATGTTCACTGTTTAGAATGACTAAAACTATTAAATTTAATTCATCTAAACCTATTTGAGTAAGATCAAAGAATAAAGTGAAGATAGTAAAGGTTATGGAGAGGATTAAAATCATAGAAGCCAGAGATTAGATCAGTTAAGTGCTTGTTAAAATACAGACTCTCATTTAGTGAGGTAGGTGGGACCGGTCCCTTGTGTTTGTTTCACCCAGAAGACGGTGACTTCCGGGAAGATGACACAGAGTATATGAAGAAGCTTTTGTCTATTTTGTTGTTCTTTAATGGGATGTTACTGCAGAAATTTGTGGCATTGGCCTATTTAGTATCTCAGCATTTCTATGTGTAGTGTCTCATGCGTATAACATACACATCACATAAGCTTTTGTTAAAAAAAAATTATCATGTGGTGACCTCGTGCAGGCTTGGCATGGATTATCATCAGGAGCCAGAGCCTAAGAAAAAGGCAGGAGTCTGAATATGAAAGAAAATGCTCATCACCCTCGACCATCCAGATTTTACATTTTTTGAAAACCTGTACATCTGGAGGGCATGGTTATAGTTAGGGCATAGTTATAGTTAGTACACTGACATTAGCAATAACGCATTGTCACAGCCACATGAAAACTGGTTGTTTAATTTAGTCTTTTACTAGGTGCACCTTTTAATGAGAAAACCTTATTGTAACACCCAACAAACTTAACCTTTTGATAATGACAAATGTAAACATAAGACAGCAATATATTTAGCGTTTATTGGGGTGTCACCCATGAGGCTGTGGAGCCTACTGGAGCTCCCACAAAAGAATTCCGACTGGAGAATGATTTCAGACAGCTGCTTGAAATCACTGCGGGGGTCCTAGGTGGGACTCTCAAGCCTCAAGGACTTTTCTTTAATTATCTTAAATTTTCAACAGTCTCTAAGAACTAGATGATAACACTTAATACATTTTTTAACCAATTAAAAACTCCCAACTTGTTGGACAGACAACTACATGCATTACATTCGTTAAACCAGTCTTGACATCCATGATCTACTGGCAACTTGGCAGGCAGCACGCCCTTAATTTTAATGACCTTTACTTATAAGCCAACTTAAACTACAGAAGAATGTTTCAGAAATCCAAAGATATTGGAAGATCCTGAGTGCAAGCTCCATAGTGAGACCCTGTGTGAAATACATAAAAAATGAAAAAAATTAAATTAAAGAAAAGAAATACAAAGATGTAAAAAAAAGAGAAAAGTTTGTTCAGTTCAAATAAAACAGTTGTTTATAGACTGTACAAACAACTACATTTAAGACAATTTGTTTGTAAAACCAGAGTGACTCATATTTTTTTTCCAAATTGAAGTTTAATAATTTCTTTTATAATTTTGTGTTTGAAATTACAAATAGGGGCTGGCCAGACAGCTCAGCAGACTAGAGCGCCAGCTTAGGCAGAGCGCAGCAGCTGGGTTTGATCCCCCGCATGCTGTGCTGGCCCCACCCCCGGGCGCACTGAGATTGATTGAGACCCGGCATGGTGGTGCACACCTGTAATCCCAGCGCTTGGGAGACTGTAAACAGGAGAATCACTACAAGGCTGATCTACATAGTGAGACCCCGTAGACCCTGCAGACCCTGTACCAAATAAAAAAAAAAAAAAACAGAAATTACAAATAAACTTTTTTGTAGGTCAAGTAACAGAGATCTCATATAATAAGAATTTGGAATGAATAAAACCCTTTTATGTAATATATATGTAATATATAATATATTTAATATATATTATAATATAACATATATCGTATATGAGTATATAAAATTCTGTCTTGTCTTAAGAATTCTGGCAATTCTATGCACCCCTCCATCACGTATAGACTCCATTTCAGTCATCACTTATGTGGGCTTTTTTTTTTTGTTCTACCAATGTCTATGGAATCTTTCTGTAAGATTTAATACAACAAGAATGTGTCTAAAGGCCGGCCTGATAGCTCTGTGGACTAAGGCGCCTGCTTAGGCAGAGTGCAGTGGCTGGGGTTCAATCCCCGGTGTGCTGTACCAGCCCTGCCCCTGGAGTGTGCTGAGATGGCAATTGAGACTGGGCGTGGTGGTGCACGCCTGTAATTCCAGTGCTTGGGAGGCTGAAAACAGGAGAATCACTCTGCAGACCCTGTTCTGAATACAGGGGAAAAAATAATAAAAATTGAATTTCCTCAAGTAAGTTTTATAGGTATTTTGTTAGATATATATTACAATGTTCTTTTAGTGTTAATAGAGATGATATTAAGTTTTTACACAACTTTTAATTTTTCATTGATGGTTTATAGGAAGATAATAGACTTTGGATATTAATTTCATGTCCTGCAACTTTGCTGTCATTATTTCTTAATTCCAGTAGGAGGGCAGTAGTTTGTTGTTTTTGTTTTGTTTTGTTTTGTTTTGTTTGGTCTATTCTTTGGAATTTTCTACAACCATGTCATGTTTCAGTGAAGACTTTTATTTCCTCCTTCACAATCTGTGTACTTTCTGTTGCTCACCGTAATTACACTAATTAGCACATCATTATGGTGCAGAAAAGAAATAATGAGAGGGGAGATCCATGCCTTCTTTCTCATTTGGTGAGAACATCTAGTTTGTTGCTGTGAAGTTTGATATTAGCTATAGGCTTTCTACTGGATTTCTAAAATTCAGCTGAAGAAATTTCCTTCTGTAGTAACAATTTTTAAGAACAAAAATTCACACAGACTTTCCTATTTCCTTGATCTTTCACTCAACATTTAAAAAATCTTTGTGTAGTTCCCATGCAAAGATTTTTTTAGATTTTAAGTGAGGGAAACATAAGTTTAAATTTCAATACCTTAAATTAGGCAATGGTTCTTCTCAGTGACATCAACAGCATGAACAGCTTAGATAAAAATAGTTAAGTTAGAATTTGTCAAAAAGGAAATCTTGTATTTTTTATAAGATACTATGAAGCAAATGGACAGTCCACCCATGGAAAGAGAGAAAATGCCATGGTATCTCAGTGCCCTAATTTAGTTATTTCCCAGATTCTGGTTGCTGATCAATTTGGAAAAGAACTGGATCAAATGTGATGGTTAGGTTCCATGTTAAGCTCTTGGGGAACTTTGATGTGGTTCTCATGCAAATGAGTTTATGACAACAATTGTGGAAAGAATTAAGTTCATGAACGGAGGTGCTACTGCATTTGCAAAACTAGTATAGTAGTATCTTCTGTAGAAGGCGTGTTCTAAGAATCTTAGACTAAGTACCTGCTATTTTGATAGATACACATAAGTAGTACTATTAGATCTTATAAAGGCCAGCCAAATAGCTCAGGGGATTAAAGTGCCTGCAAGCAGGCGCAGAGGCCAAGGATTCCCCAGGCCTGCCATGCTGGCCCCGCCCCCAGGGCGCCCTGAAATGGCAATTGGGACTGGGCGTGGTGGTGCATGGCTGTAATCCTAGCTCTTGGGAGCCCTAAACAGGCAGATCGCTACGAGACTGATCTAGTAGTGAGACTCTGAACACCCTGTAGACCCTTCCCTAAAAAAATACAAAAAATAAAAAATAAATAAATATCTTATAAACAAGTTCTGCAAGTGGAAACAACAGTGGGCACACTGTTCAGCAGTGAATACAATACTCAGATAGCTGTCATTTGGTGGCATATATAGTGTGAATATGCTAGAGAAAAGGATGAATCACATTCTAAGTGGAATGTACAAAATAGTGGGAAATTCTATTATACTGTTCAAAAGAACATGCCAGTTAAAAGTTATGAATAGAGTATTTTTTTCTTCTTCTTCTTTTTTTTTTTTTTTGTTTTTTGTTTTGTTTGTTTGTTTGTTTTTGGTTTTGTTTTGTTTTGTGGTACCGGGGATTGAACTCAGGGCCCTGCACTTGCCAGGCAAGCACTTATTCTACTGAGCTACCTTCCTAGTCCTTGAGTAGATTATTTCTGGAATCTTTCATTTAATATTGTCAGGCCAAGGGCTGGTGAGATAGCTCAACAGACTGTGCGCCTGCTGAGGCAAGTGCAGGGACTGGGTTAGATCCCTGGCACAACATGCCATGCCGGCCCCTCCCCCAGGGCATGCTTAGCTGACCACTGGGTCTGGGCATGGTGGTGCATACCTGTAATCCCAACACTGGGGAGGCTGAAAGCAGGAGGATCACTACGAGTCCAAGCTGCAAAGTGAGACCCTGGACCAAATACATAAAAAAAAACAAACAACAACAACAAAATTGCCAGACCAGTGCTTGAAACCACCTGTAGAAAGCAAACCTACAGAGGAGGGGAGGCTACTCTGCGTGTTAAGTCTAGATAGTATAGTTTAGCACTATTATGCTGAAGTTCATGGAGAGTACAGTGCTTGTTTCTCAGTCCTTTTTTTGCTTGATCTCTGCAGCTTTTGACCCCACTGACTGAACCATGTTGCTTACCATATCCTTTATCTTGGTTTTCCTTCTCTCCCTCCACATTTGTTTTAAAAGTTGGAGCTATAGCCCCTTTCTCTATCTCCTTAAGTGTTGCTGCACCGCTGGATCCCATGGCCATGTCCTCTGTGAGTCCAACTGAAGAATTAGAGCTCGAAACAGTGCCTGCCACAGGTCCAACTGGAGGCCTAGAGCCCACTGCAGTGTCTCATGCAGTCTATTTAATGGCTCTCTGCTGGGAAGACCCAAAGGTCAGTGGTGGAAGCTACAAAGTCTGTAGGAGATTGAGCATTATACCATCTTCCCTTCTGGGGCTAGGAAGCTCAAAATAAGAAGCAGAGCTCCCCCAAATTTGAACAGGAGCCATTCTCAGCCACAAGAAGATTCCAAGCTCTTTTGATAATAACCACAAGTCCACACCAGCAAAGCCAACGTGACAAGCTCTCCCAGAGAACCCACAGCTGCCAACAGCATCTCATCTTCTCCACTTCTGCTTTTTATTTGGTTGGCAACAACCCCCAGGTGGAATGAAGAAACTGTGCCAGCAGGCTGAGGGATGGGAACTGAAGCCAGCAAGTACATGCAAAGTAAGATCCAGTGCTTCTCTGAAAGGCACCACAGCCATCCTCAGCAACAGTGAAGTCCCAAGCTACTCTGCCAATGTGAATGGCCAAGGCCCTATCAGGACAGCCAGTTTAACAATCTTCTCCAGGAGATTGAGCATTATACCATCTTCCCTTCTGGGGCTAGGAAGCTCAAAATAAGAACCAGAGCTCCCCCAAATTTGAACTGGAGCCATTCTCAGCAACAACAAGATTCCAAGCTCTTTTGATAAGAACCACGAGTCCACATCAGCAAAGCCAACGTGACAAGCTCCCCCAGAGAACCCACAGCCACAGGAGAGCCAACAGCTGCCAACAGCATCTCATTTTCTCCACTTCTGCTTTTATTTGGTTGGCAACAACCCCCAGGTGGACCTCCCCATGCCCAGCACCATGCTCATTCAGTTCAGCTGGGCATTATAAGTGACTGTCTGTTGTCAATCCACCACCACTGGTATTGTTATTTTAACATTTTTAGTGTAGAAACCTAACCTTCTTTACTTTTCCGCATTTAAAATGGACTTTTTTTTTTAATTTTATGTGTGTGTGTGTGTGTGTGTGTGTGTGTGTGTGTGTGGCCAGCTCAGCCCACCAGGGGTGCGGGCTGGCTGGCATGTGGTGCTGGGGGATTGAACCGCGGTCCCTGTGATTTGCTAAGCTTGTTCTAAGTAGGTGCTTTAGACCACTAAGCCATCTCACCAGCCCCAAAATGGACTTATTTTTAATGTTTCCTCTGTGTATTATGAATGTCACTACATAGTAATATAACTTACTTCCACCATAAAAATTGTTTAGAAAACTCAAAATTATATAACCTACAATAAATTAGATAGAATTGGAAGCTAAAAGAAGTGAAGTAATTCACACAAGAATAGACAAGAGCCTCACATTCTCCCTCATATGCTAGAGCAAAAAACCTTTCCTGACTGTAATTATCAGAGGTCGCAGTGGTTTGGGGGGGTGGCGGGCAGGGAAGGAGAAGGTGGATAAAAGGAGATTGGACTTAATCAGCACATGTTATATATGTTGAAATAACATATTAAAGCCTATCGCTAAGGAAAATTGACACGTATTAATCAAAAGGTCATTTTTTATAACTTAAAAAGGGCAGGCATAGTGGCACATGCCTGTAAAGGTCAGCTAGCACTGTGAAGGGAGACCTTACCTCAAAAGAAATAAATAGAAATAAACAAGTTTTAAAAAACTCAAGAATAAGAGTCTTATAAGTGACAATATCTTTGCATATCAAACGCTATGTGTATTTTTTTAAATTCCAGAGACTATCTCTCTATCTATCTCTATCTATCATCCATCTATCTATTTGAGAGACCCTTGTTGTTATGGGTTGGGTCTAGCTGTCACCCCAAAGCCTCATACTGTCTGGACTTTTTCAACGGTGGCTGGATCTAGAGTGTGCAATGCTGAGATTAAGGTAGTGTGACACTAAATCCGCCCACTGATGGTTCAGCTGCTGTCCTAATCCTGGCAGCCTACATGCAGTATAAAAGGGGCAGAACAATGTCAAAGTCTCTTGTTGCTTTTGCTGTGTTCTGTCACCATGAACTGCTGCCCCTCTGTCATGGGCCACCATGCCTTGGAGCCAGCCAATTATGGGCTGAAATTTCTATAGGCTGTGAGATAAATAAACCCTTCAACTTTGGGTGTCAGATATTTTGTCAGCAATGAGAAAATGAAGATGTGCCTTAACCTATCCTTTTCGGGTAAACTCATGGGCAACAATTATCTTAGTTTTTCTTTCCTTGCATTCCTGAAATTAGTTTTTCTAGATATAAAATTCATGCTTGATTATTCTTTTATCACATATCACTATGAATTTTGTGGCTGTTAAAAATCTTTTCATTTTTCCTAAAACTTTGCAGTTTCTTTAGCACTTTGAGTCTGGTGGGTTACATACTTTGCCTAATTTCAGAAGTCTTAATTATTTATTTCTTTCAATCATTTCAGTCCCACTCATTCTTTCATTCTGAAATTCCAGTATTGTAAGTGTTACCATTTTCCTATTGGCCCCTCTGGTTGTTAAATCTCTATTATTATTTGTAAAGAAACATTTTGTCCTCCTTCAGATCAAGACAATTCTATTAGCCACCCATCAAGTTAACGTCTTCGATCCCATGTGGTCTCCACTCCAGCATCAAGCTCATGTATTAAGCTTTGGTGTACTATTTCAATTCTATCATTTCCATTCAGTTTATGCTTCTTCATTCTCTTTAATTGTTCACACTATTTTGTTAAGGTAGCAAAGACAATACTTTTTCACTGTGTAGGAGCCAGAAAATGGACATTTGGCCAGTTGCCTTGGGCAGCTCTGGAGGAAAGACGGCTTCTCCAATCAGAGAAGCCAGAGCAGTGGCGCTGCTCCGGGGGCAGTGGGGTCGCTCTCCTTGTCCTCACTCAGCAAGGCCGTCTGCAGACGGCCGCCATTCAGTCTCTCGGCAGATGTTCTCCACTATATCACATTCCACTAGGAAGCCTGAACCCTTTTCAGCAAGCCCTTCCTCTTTAGCCTGCAGTCTTTGAAATTTTCTGGGAGGGTCACTGTATCAGCCTCCTCCAAGGTCTTCATATGCTGCTCCATTGTGCCTTTTAGTCTGCTTCCAAGTTTGCAGAGAGCTTCAGCTTGCAAATCCTTGGCCAAGAAACCCTGCTGGGTTCCAGCATGTTCTTTCTTCAGCTCTTCCAGGTGGCCAGCTATCTTTTCCACAGACTTCTCCAAATTTTTCAACTTCTTTAGTTCAACCTCCTCCTCTGGATGGCTTTTTGTCCCAATTAACATGACTGGGCAACCACTTAGTAGCCCAAGTTCTAACAGTGGCATGTCTGTTTCCTTCAGAGATTTTCCCTTAAATACAAGCTTCTGAAAAAGCAGAGGACACCAGTGGCCTCTTCGCCATCCCGCGTCTTGGGCAATACGTTTCCTCAGCTGTCCACCCAGTGCTAGTGATGTGGATTCCATCCGGCCTGTTGTGGTTAGTGCTGCAATAACAAAGGAAGAAAGATCTCTCTCTCTCTCTCTCCCATACTGATTTCTTTCCTTTGGCCATACACCCAGAAGTGGGATAGATGAATAGCTGCAGTAATTTACATTTCTACCAGCAGTATGTAAGTTTCGTTTCTCTGCCTTTCACTGGCATTTGATATTTTCTTTCTTTATTTTACGGTAATTTTACTTGGTTGAGGTAATGACTCATTGTGGCTTTGATTTGCATTTGCCCAGTTGTTAGAGAGGTTGAACATACCTTTTCATGTTTCACATTTCTGTTTCTCTTCCTTCTCCTCCGCTTCTTTCTCTTTCTCCTTCTCCTTCTTCTGATCCTTATCCTGCTTTAATCCCCTGAGCTATGTGGCCAGCCCAGTGCTGTGATTCTTGAGTAAATATCTAAAAGAATTGGTGTCCCTCATGGCAAGTGTGCAAGCAAGGTTTAAGTTTACTGCTAACTGTGTACGTGTGTGTGTGGAGGTGGTCACTTGAGTTCTCTCGGTGTGCTGTTCTGATGTGGGAACTCACTGCTATATATACATTTCCCACCGCTACTAAATGTCCCAAATGAAAGTGAGACAGCTTTCATTACATCCCATGTGCTCTAGCATGTCTTTTAGTTTAAAAATTACTGATCAATTATTGAAGCTGCCTAATTTTTCCTTAATTTCATCTGTGACCCAATGGTTGTTCAGAAGAGAATTATTTAATTTCAATGTGTTTATGTAGTTCCTTTTTCCATTTGTTTCCAATTGTATTGCACTATGATCTGATAATATGTATAGGGCACTTTCCGTTCCTTTGCATTTACCCCCGTCAGCATGTTCTAGGGGATAGTGTATGGCCGCTCTTTGAGAAAGCCCCACGTGCTGCCTTGATCTATTTTGTGTTTTCTGTTGTGGAACACTCTTCGGATACCTACTAAACTCCTTTCTCCAAAGGTTTAGTTCAGCTCTATTTCTTTGTTGATGGTTTCGTCTTGTCAATCTGTCCGGGATAGCAAGGTATTGCGGTCCCTCATAATTGTAATAGTGCTCATCAGATTTCTCATATCTCTCAGCGTTGCTTCAAAATGCAGTAGTACCTCTGTTTGCAACTTAATTCACTCCTTGATTCCGGAAAAGGTGGCCTCATTCATGTCCTTCTAGGAAAGAAATGCCACCTCCATCAGCTGTCACATCTGTCACCTGGTGCAGAATTTGCAAATAAAACCAAACTTCTTCCAAATGCTTCCTTTTGAGAACCACACTGCTTGCACACCAAGCACTGCTGGACCGAGGAACCACTGTAATCAGTTGCGCTACATATAGATGCACGCATTTGGTGCATCTATATTTATAATTGTTGTCTCTTCTCTTTGGATTGTCACCTTAACAAGTATGTAGTGATCTTCTTCATGACTTGGGATCTCTCTTGGGTAGAAATCTACTGTCCACAGATAGACTAGCTACACTTGCTTTTTTTCTGGCTTCCTGTTGGAGTATGGGTTTTCTACCCCTTGATTTTCAGTTTGGAATTTCTGTTTAGGTTAAATGTGTTTCTCGTATGTAGCATATTGTTGGATTTGGTGCCTTGATCTATTTTGTCAGACTGTTTCTTTTGATTGGCGAATTGAGGCCATCCACATTGAGGGTTATAACTGATAGGTACTGACTTATCTTTTTTGTTGTTTTCTTGTTTTTGGTTCCCTTTCTTTATGCTCTGTCCAATTGCTTGCCTCCCTTTGTGGATTCATTCTGTTGTGACTCTTGGAGTTTTCATCTCCATCGTCTTTATCTAGATATTCTTGAGAAATTTCATAGTGCTGGTTTGGTAGCCACCCAGGAGAAATGCTTAACATTGATATTCCTTTGACGTGGAATTGCGTGATGTTCCCCAGATTGGTTAGAAACTCTTGAGCCCAGATAATCCTCTTGGCTCAGCCTCCTAAAGTAGCTGTGGCTACAGAAGTATTCCACCCTGTCGAGGTAACTTTAAAAGAAAATACCATTTTACATTCATGTTGTGGGTGTGTATTACTTCTTGTACATCAGCAAATGTGCATCTACAATATTTATTTATTTATTTATTTTTTTATTTATTTATGGTAGGGATCAAATCCAGGGCCACAGGCTAGGGCATGGCCCTACCACTTAACTACACACGCCGCCCTACTAGATCTTTGTCACTGGTTATTTGCATCCTTAACATCATTTGATGTCTCCGTATGAGTCTTCATGTTGATGCACAGAGAGGTTATTTTTGATCTTATCCTGTAACATTATTATCGTTATTCTTATATTTGATAATTGGTTTTTGATGGTTGCTTGTTTTGAGACAGGATCACACAACATCGCCCACGCTGGCTTCAACTTGCAATAAATACGCTTGCTTAGCCTCACACATGCTAGTCCTGTACTTACCTTTTTTCTTTCTTTCTTTTTGTTGTTGTTGTTGTTGTTGTTGTTGTTGTTGTTGTTGTTCTTCTTCTTCTTCTTCTTCTTCTTCTTCTTCTTCTTCTTCTTCTTCTTCTTCTCCTTCTCCTTCTCCTTCTTCTTCTTCTTGTTATGAAGTTCAGGCTGGTTTTGAGCTCACTTTGTAGCCCAGGCTGGTCTTGAACTCCCAACAATCCTCCTGCCTCAGTCTCCTGAGTGCCGGGATTCCAAGTATGTGCCACCACACCTGGTTTTAAACTTGTAGGAATTTATTTGTGCCATCATCTATTTTTAAGTGGGAGTATTGCATACTGAGGCAATCACTTGTTCTTAAGGTTTACCACTTTTTAAAAGCAGAACCTTGGCTTCTATTTGGAATTTTGGGCTTGCTGGAAATCACTATATCACCCTGGTCAGCCTTGAACTTGCAGGAATCCTCCTGCCCCAGCCTCCTGAGGTTGGTAATACAGGTTTATACCACAATATCTGGCTACGGTATTGGTTTCCTCCCAAGTGCCTTACAGACTATGGTGAGGCTATTGTATTTTCTGTACTGATGGAGAGATACAGTTCTTCTAAGTGAGAAAATATGTGCATTTTGCAAGACTCTCAAATAAATAGTTATGATTTTTGACTCTAATATATTTTTTATGTAAATGTGGAAAAATCCCTCCTACCCTGTAAAAGAGAAACTCAAGTAAAAATTTTAGCAAGGAGGGTCTGGAAGTTCAAGTTTCCCTTAGAATGCAATTCTCACTTCCTTTCTTATCTCATGCTAGAAAACATTAGAACACATAGTCCTACTGAAAATGGCCTTGATTTTAGAGTAGGACACAAAGAATGAGCTAGTCCAGTATCCAGCCAGGATGACACTGGTAAAAATAACTCCTCTCTGAAAGTCCACTCCCAAGTTATCACTGGTGTGGGCTAATCTGTCAGCCAGCCTCCCACCATGGGGCAGAACATGCTAGAGAAATCAATTTCAGAAACAAACATTGGCTTTGGTTTATGGTTTTAGAAGTGCCAGTGTATTTACCATTTTCTTTGCCAGAGAAAATTCTAGAAAAAGGCAACTCCAGAGTGGAGTTTAATTCCCACCCCCATGTCTTAATTTTCTAAAACTAATATTTTCTGAGACTTCAAGCAAAGGGTAGTTTGGCTACCAGTTACTGCAGCCTCTACTTTTCATAGATGAGGAAGTAGGTGGAGAGCACATGACATACGTTTCATTCTAATTTCATTTCCCTTTTTTTCTAGTAAAGTTAATTTCCTCAGTTTTTGGTTTACATCAGTGTTTTTTAAAAAGGATTGTTTCCATGAAAACTTCTTGATTCTTAATAGCAGAACTGTGTTTTCCAGAAGAAAAAAATATTCAAATGTATCCAGTCCATAGATAGAATAACTTTATGTGTGTAAAGTTATCAGTTCTTACTAAGTTAATCAGCATATTCAAGGGCATTCTACTGAGAATAATCTAATGGAGTCTTTCTAGAGACTCAATTGCAGATCTAGAATTTTCTTCAAAACCTAAAATATAGCCAGGTGTGGTGGTGTGTGCCTATAATCCCAGCACTCGGGAATCTGAGGCAGGAGATCACTGAGAGTTTGAGACCATCCTGGGATATAATGTAAGTTCAAGGCCAGCTGGAATTGCATAGCAAACCCTGTCTCAAACAGATAAAACAAACAAAAATCCCTAAAGTATAAAATAGCTAAAAACTTGCTTTGAAAATAGCAAAGGCGCTGGGGGTGCAGCTCCATGGTAAAGTGCTTGCTTAGCATGCACAAGGCCCTGAGTTTAATCCCCAAAGCCATCAAGAGAGGGAGAGAGAGAGAGAGAGACAGACAGACAGACAGACAGACAGACAGATAGACACTGAGAGAGACAGAGACACACAATGAGAGACAGAGAGGGAGAGGGAGAGAGACAGAGACAGAGACACATAGAGAGAAGAGACAGAGAAAGAGAGAGGGAGAGAGACAGAGAGACAGACAGAGAGAGAGAGACAGACAGATAGACACACACAGAGACAGAGATAGAGACACAGAGAGAGACAGAGAGACACAGAGAGAGAGACAGAAAGAAAGAAAGAGAAACAGAAAGCAAAAGCAGTCAAAGGTGTAGACCCTCCCCCCCGTATTCTTAAGCCTGTTACAGAGGCTCATAATAGTAATGTGCACAAAAACTCCGTGCAAGAAATAAAACTTAGTGTGACATAGTGTGTGGGACACATGTCACATGCATTGGTCTATCTGCCTAATGTCCTACATAGGACAGAGATGGCCTCACCTGTCAGTAATGCAGGACGGCTCTGCCTACCGTGACATGAGCAGCTCCCCACCTGGCAAGCTCCCCACCAGGCTGCTTCTCTTCTCCTTGGAGAAAATGATTAGAAAGATCTGAATGAAGCCCGGTGTGACCATGGCAGTGATTTGAGAGACTATTTAATACCATTCATACACCTCAAATTCTCACAAGACCTAGGCATGCTGAACAGTAGAACACAGTTTATTTTGCAGTATGCCGCTGACAAGAGGTCCAGAGATAAACAGGAAATCACGGAGCTCTGGATCAGCCATCTTATTCCCGATAATAATAGGATGGCCATCTCATTAATAAGATGACATGGATTATTCATTTATACTGTCCAGATTTGTTTTAGTGTGTATTGAAAGGGTTAAACTGGTGTTAAGTTTTATGATTTTCCCAGTTATTTTTAATTTTTATAATTCCTACATTTATCAATTTTAGTTATATTTGTTATTAAGATGCATACATTTCATTAATATATTAAAGTGAGTGATCAGATGAATCTTGTTACAAAATTTCATTATTGAAATTTCACTCGTGGTATTTAAAAACATTTGGTAATAGTTTTTATAATTATTGTCCCTAAAGGAAAGTGTTGAGTTTTAGCATAAATTAGTAGGAAAACTAAATTCTTATATAGAAAAGATGAAGTTGTATCCCCCCCTATACCATATATAAATTGAAACTCAGGGGAATTAAAGACCAATTGTGACCACAAAACTAAAATATTTTTTGGAAAAAAATGGGCAAATATTATGACAAGTGGCAAAGAATCTGATACACAAGACCTCCACAGAGTAAGCCACAAGAATAAATTCTGCTCTGTGTGTGTGTGTGTGTGTGTGTGTGTGTGTGTGTGTGTATGTGTGTGTGTGTGTTACTGGGGTTTCTCTCCAGGGCTTCATGCATACCAGGCAAATGATCTACCACTTTCCTATAACTTTGCCCTGGATGGATTTTAATGTGTCAGAAATAAAGATGTTTAGCTGAACAAAATCTTCAAAGGATAAAGTTGATAGAAAGTTGATAGAGCATAAGAAAAAAAAACTAGTAAAAAGGGAAAAAAGAATGAGCTTTAGAGCAAAATATTTTGTGAATTGAAATGTAGTACACACAACAATATTTGCTTCTTTCAACTGTGTTTACATATCTAATGACACTTAGTACCTTAGTGAATAACTGGAGTATGCATTGAGAAATCATGGAAAACATGAGGTGGGTAACAGAAGCATGATTATATTATGTCTTAAAAAGTGTGATAGGTAGGGGCTGGGGAGATAGCTCAGTGGTCTAAATGCCTGCCTGGCAAGTGCAAGGACACAGGTTCGATTCCTGGTACCACATTCCCTGTTGGCCACGAAAACCAAACATGGTGGCACATGCCTATAATCCCACTGCTGGGGAGGCTGAGACAAGAGGATCACTGTGAGTCCGAGGTACATAGCAAGACCCTGTACCAAATAAATAAATAAAAGGTTTTTAAACACGTGTGATAAACTCTACTTAGAAGCTAGGGAAAATACATGCATTCATTTACATAAAGAACATTTATTCATTCAGCCAATATTTATCAAACACTTAATAAATTGTAAAGCACGCACTACTGAAGTCCAATCACGTAGAAGTAATCATTTTTGATGTTGTTTTACACTAGTGCTCTTTACTCAGCCTCCTTTTATTTCTGAAATCTTGACTAACAAAAAATTATTTTTCTGCTGGAATATATTTCTCTTTCCAAATAATGTCTTTCTTAATGCTCAGTGTTTAAAACTCATTGTTTTCTTACCTTAAAAAATAACACCAAACATTCTCCTCACCACATCATATGGCTCTCTCATCTCAGGACAATGCTTTCACATTGTTTTTTGTCTTGTTTTGGTTGGTTTGTTTGTTTGTTTGTTTGTTTTTGCATAAGTGGGCCTTGAACTCAGGCCCTTGCACCTGCCAGGCAAGCGCTTATTCTATTGAGCCATCTCCCTGGCCTCACATTGTTGACAAAAGTAAATCTCATTCACTCGTTCATCTGAAGCTGTGGCCATGTGTTTTACCCTTTTTAAAAAATTTGTTTATTTATTTATTTGTCTATTGGGTACAGGGTCTCACTAGACAGCTCAGACTCATAGTGATCCTCCTGTGTCAGCTTCCCCAGTGCTGAGATTACAGGCGTACACTGCCACACCCACCTTAAGCGCCAACACAGGGGACACAGGGTTTCAGGGCAGGCACAATATGTGGGCACCAGGGATCAAACCTCAGTCCTTGTACTTGCCAGGCAGGCACTTAGGCTGCCCAGCTGTCTCCCCAGCCCTTTCACCCTTTTCTTCATCTTGTGTTCTAAAAGACCAACATTGGTTTCTTCATTCTAAACCAATGATAACTTCTCTTGCTTTAGATCTGTAGGTATGTATTGTGCACTTTGTATGTTGTATGATGACAGAATCTGTGCTCAGCACGAGGACAAGATAATTCTCCTTGAGGCTCTGACATCAGATCACACTACGGCTTCCTATGGATATGAAAATGGATAATCTCTTTGTTTAAATTCTGCTTTTTAATTTATTAAACCTAAACTACCATATTAGTATCAGAATATTGCATTTGCTGCATGCTGTATATTTTCTAGTGGACACAAAATTATACATAATTGTAGGCTACCATGTTGTATTTCCATATATGTATAGATTGTATAATATTCAATTCAAGGTAAATAAATCTATCTCCCCAAACATTTACCATTCCCTTGTGGTACAATACTCAAAACCCTAACTTCTAGCTTTTTTGGAATAACTGGTACTGTATATCATCTTTGGAAATGGATAATCTTAGCATGATCTAATTACTGGGGTAAGGTCAAGGTTTCAAATGGAGCACAAGGAGTTGGGACTCAAGGAGATTTTTGGAGCAGCTTCAGCCCGAGTGTTAAATAGGAGACCAATTAAATATAATTCAGAGATTCTACACACTCAATTGTCCTTTAGTTGTGCGTTTTGGCTTTCAACTTCCTCACATCTCGGCCCCACAGTAGACCGATGAAATCGCTTCTGGAGGTGGAAGCTGAAGATTTTGTTGTGTTTTAAGAAGCAGCAGCTGTATCCGAGAACTACAGCAAGAGAAACTGAGGAAGAAGATAAGGACATGGGAGCATGGAGTGGGTAGATAGTACCTGAGCTCCCGCTGTCAGGCTGTCTCCCATCAAAGCATGTTCTTAACTACTGCTTAGAGCTGCTCCCACATAGCTGAGATGGGGGTAGGGTGGGATATCTCAGGCTACTTGCAGTTAATCAACTACACATTACAGTGGTTGAAGACAGCCAGCTTTTGTTTTTAGTTTGTTGACTTCCATTGAACGTTATGGGCTGGGAGATGGGGGTTCTTCTTGCTCTTCTTTTCTTATATTATGTGGTTTTACTCTATGAAGCCAGGTGCTCTGTGTGGGAAAGGAAAAAAAGGAATTGCACAAGATTTTTATAGGCTCCAACTGAAAGTGACCAGAGACACATCTGCCCACACGTAGTGGCCCATGGATGAGACATGTTTCTCTATTATGCACCTAGAAGACAACTGGAATGTTTTAAAAAATAGTTATCACTGAACTGGGTGAAATCCAACTAAGCAGAAAGGCAGCCAGTTCCATTCATCTCAAGTCTCACATTATCACGGGACCCCGAAGAACTGATTTCGCCATGTTGGGGCCCACGAAGCTCTCCCCAGGGGAACTGAATGCTTTCCCTTTCATTGCTACATCTTTTCTCTCACTTTCAATTTCTTAACCCAGTCTAGACTTGCCATGAAAGTAAGGGTGTGTGTCTAAGTTTTCAGTCTTTTCCACATTTCTTCAGATGGGAGCTTTCACAAAGGGTGAAACAAACACCACAATGACTTCTTGAACCAAGCAGAGGGTGTCCCCACCCAGGAGCCATTCCTCCTTCTCTTCTTGAGGCACTGATCTTGAAGAGATGATGTCCAAGGCCAGTTGATATCATCAGAAATGCTTCCTCCCATCTTGGTTTATTAGACTATAAATCAAACATTTCTGCCAGGCATGGTGGCACACATCTGTCATCCCATCACCCCTGAGTTTCAGGCAGGAGGATTGCTGACGGTGAAAGGGCAGCCTGGGCTGCTTTGTGAGTTCAAGGCCAGTGCATACAACACAGGGAGACTCTGTCTCAAAAAAAAAAAAAAAGAAATAGAAACAGAAACAGAAACAAAAATCAAATCAATTATTTCTTCATGATTTCCAAGAATTTATGTAAAATTAGTTTCATTTATTTCTCAAATCAACTCTACAGTGCAGGGATTATTCAGACCTGTATTACAAATAACAAAAAGCAAGATTTAGAGATGAGACATGGTTGCACAGAGATTTTTGAATCGTTGATGTTCCTGAGAGCCACTTTGCCTTTTTCCTGCTTTGTACCATTTCCTGCATCTAAGGAGTCAAAGCGTGTTTTCACTCATTCAGCAAGAGCTTTTCTAATGAATCCTGACAGGGCCGACTGTAGGCAGTGTGTGCACCTGGTTCTTGGGTTCAGTCTAGGGAAACACTGTTCATTGCTCAGCCGGCAGTCTTCCCTCCTTCTCAGAGGCTGCGAGTTTTCTCTTTTCAGGTTCCTTGCATGTTCCATCACTTGATCTGTGAAACCTTCAACCCCTCTGGCAGGCTCAAGGAATGGCCATGTTTGGTTTGAAGTAGTTGCTGCCATCTCGTGAGATGAGAGGGGGCAGGTGATAAGAACCTAGAAGGCACAGCTCCTCCAAGAAGGGCCGCCTTTCTCAGATGCAAAGTCAAGGATAACTGCATCAAGCCCTTCTGTTTCTCTCTTCCCCTTCCCCAAAATGAAGTGACACCTGGAGGTATCTTGGCTCCTTGTGACCAAATTGAGACAAACAAATATGGACGAATATGAAGAAAAGAGCTGGGGTCCTGGAAAGTACTTTTTTAATTCCCTGGGCTACCTAATCTTGGCTTCTTCTAGGAGGAAAAACAAGTATTTTATGCTTAAGTTTTTTTTTTTTTTTTTTTTTTTTTGGCGGAACCAGGGATTAAACTCAGGCCCTTGCGCTTGCCAGAGAAGCGCTTATTCCACTGAGCCATCTCCCCAGCCTCTTAAGTTTCTTTAAATTAGATTTTCTGGCACTTTGTGTTGAATGAATTCCTAAGCAATTGAACTGTTTTGTAATAAACTCATAATTCCACTTGTATTGGTATTATTAATCATTGCCACTGAACCCAGCCTCTTTAGAAAAGCTGCACCCCATCCACATCCCCCACCACCAAAATGACAGTATAATGACTGGATTCTGCTCAGGAGGCCCCTTTGCCCCTTGAGGATGGATGATCCCAAGGTAGCCAGCCACAGATGGCCAGGGTCTACAACCCAAAGCCATTGTTGTGGTTTAGTCCCAGGATGCCTTCCAAAAGTCTTCTGTATTTGTTTGTTTGTTTGCTTTTTATTTTAAGGAGAATACAAAAAATAAAAATAAACAAAATGATACAGAATTTCAAAGCAAGATGATAGGAAATTTACAATGGTTATTATAATGCATATTGTTATATTCACAGTAGTTGTTCAGATTACCAGATAGAGGTATGTAAAAAATTTTTTAAAAATTAAACATTAGCTGCTCCTTTTAATAAACCTATAGAAATTAGTAGTCCAATTATCTTAGCTATCATATATCCCCTTCCTTCTTTTTTCCTTTCCCCCATCTTTCCTTTAAAAAAAATAAAAGATACAGAACAGTGAAACTGAGTTTCAGAATAAGCTGGGTCATGGGCTGCTATGCGTGGATTCAGCCCCTGATGAGTGGAGCTGCTCAGTGTGCTGTTAGGAGGCCAGGACTGGCTGGAGTGGCTCCCCGGTGGTGGGCCCTGGGAGGGCGTGTTCCTGTCCCCACCTGCTCCCTTAACACTCTGCTTCCTGGCTGCATGCAGAGCGCAGTGCTCCTCCTCTCCGTCCCTTCCCTGTGCTGGTCTGCCATGGAGCCAATCAACCATGGAATGAACTCTGAAAACCTCTCCCCATTGTGTTGTGGGTACTGGGGGTGCTGTGCCCACGATGGTCCCATAGGACCAGAAGAGACTGTGTGAGCTGAAAGACACAAGTTCTTAGGGATCTAAGGTTTAGGACTGAAAGAACGAATCAGGGAACTCAGAGCTAGCTTAGCATCATGAGCAGGAATTGGGGCCGGGTTGACAACGTGGAGGAGGAGAAGGCTGGCCCCATTATAGGAGGTGGTTGGGGGGGTTAATCAGGGGATACCTCACAGATGAGTGGAGTGACTGATGCCTTAATGTTCCTGAAGGCTGCAAAAGAGGCCACGTGTTCACCTGTTTGAATCACCTCATCCTTGGACAACACGAATGAATCTTAGTTCTTACCCTGCAATAATTTGTAATAAATATTATGAGTGATAACAAGTGTATTTTGAACTATATTTTTAATGTCTTCTCATCCCTCTTTCATTGTATGTGTACTGGAAAATATTTTACATGCTTCACAATTTTATTTTGGCATTATATACAAACAAGGCCCAGCACTGCCCCCAGCACACAGCCATAGCTTAGAGACTACTGGACCTTTTCCATTTCCTTACCAGTAGGGCTGTGGAGAGGAGGAGTGGATTTTCTTGGAGGTCATCATGCAGTGGCTTGGCTACACATGTTAAGACTGGGATGGATGGTGACAATAGTGACCTTATCTATAGTTGGCTTTATTTCCCAAGATTTACAGGATTCTGTGTCTGAATCAGCTTGTCCCAGTAAGCATACCTCCTTCCTTTACCTTGTACCGCTTCCCACAAAACACTCGACTAGTGTCCCTGATGAAGCCCAGGGGCCATGGCCACCCACACACGTGCATGTTAGAGGGTTGTCTCAGTTACTTTTTACTCATTGCTGGGACAAAATACCTGACACCCAGAATTAAGGAAGGAAAGGCTTATTTAGCTCACAGTTAGTGCAGGTTTCGGTCCATATTTGGCTGGCTCCAAGGCAGAGCAGCACATGGCAGAGGGCAGCCATTCATGGAGGCAGAAAACAGCAAAGAGCAGAGAGAAGAGCAGCAGTTGGGGCAGCTAGCAAGCCCCTGTCCCCTCTTTATATTGTGTGCAGATCACCCACCCCAGGGCAGGTGGATCCCTGCACTGGATCATAAATTAATCACAAACTCTAAAAGCCACCCCATGACTGCATGAGGCTTTGTGGGGACAACAAGACACAAACCATAACAAGTGTAAGCAGCCAGAATAAGGAAGAGCTAAGTCCACAAAAGAAAGGATGTGAGTACATCGTAGTACAACAGGTCATTCTACCTTCTTTTTTATTTTTTAATATATTTTATCTTATTTTGGAAAGTTAAAACAAAAGCAAATAACAGATAAAAAGACAGAAACAGGATAAAATACAACAATACATATGTTACAGATTTTCAAAACAAGAATAACAAATTAACAATAGTTGGTATAGTACCTATTTTATCATCAAATGTGTTACTCAGATTAACAGATATAGTTATGCAAGATTAGACAAATAATTGAAACACTTGCTTTCAATAAATCTTAATTTTTTGTCTTTTTTTACTTGTTTAGAACATTTATTTTAAAGAGAATATAATAATATTTAAAAAGACATTAGAGATGGTATACATTTAGAAGACCAAGATGAGAGGTATTCAACCATAGTTTTTGTATTACACAGTGCTATCCTCAGTGTAACTGCTCAGACCACAGAGAGCAGCATATGGAGTTAGTCAAAGTGAGAATTCTATACCTTACCTGCCATTTTCAAAAAAACTAATGGAAATTATTAGTACAATCATCTCAGTCATCCAGTATATGTACTTGCAAGATTTTCCCTTTCTTTTTTTCTAGGTTTTCTCCTTTCTCTCATCTTTGTTGTTTAATCCTTATGTTCAGTTTCTTTCCTTTTTACTGTATCTGTTATTCCTTTCGGGTTTTACCTGTTCTTTCAGGCTCTTACACTAAGGGGACAATACAATATTTACATATGTAGGTCTGATTTATGTCACTTGTGAAAATAGACTCTAGCTGCATCCACTTACCTATCAAAGCCTCAAACTGGTAATTTTTTACAGCTGAATAATACTCCATTGTATAAAAACGCCACGTCTTTTTCATCCATTCCTCAAGTGATGAGCGTTCTGGTTGTTTCCAAGATTTGGAAGCAAGTCGTGCTGCTACAAACACGGCTGCACTGATATCACTATGGTATTGTTTTCAGTTGTTTGGAGAAAATACTCAGAAGGGGGCTAGCTGGGTTGAATGGGATTCCCAGTCCTACTTTTCTGAGGAGTCTCCACACTGATTTCCATGGTGGTTATGCCAGTCTACATTCCCACCACCAGTAGAGACGGGTTCCTTTAGCCCTCAGTCTCTGCAACATTTGTCATGAAGAATGACTTTGTGACAGCCATTCTTTCCAGGGTGAGATGGTATCTCAGTGCCATTTTAATTTGTTCTATCAGTTATACCTCTCTGACACTACTTGCATGAC
Source organism: Octodon degus (assembly GCF_000260255.1). Classification (NCBI taxonomy): domain Eukaryota; kingdom Metazoa; phylum Chordata; class Mammalia; order Rodentia; family Octodontidae; genus Octodon; species Octodon degus. The sequence goes on from NW_004524605.1 coordinate 13,056,518, forward strand.
AACTGTTTTAATAATAACTAACATTCATTGAATAGTCTTCATGAACCAGATACTCCGTTAAAAACACTTCATAGAGCTTTGCTTTTAGTGCTCGTAGCATCCAAGATGCAGCTACTATTATGCTTATGTAAACAGCAGGGGAGTGGAGCACAGAAAGACTCAGTGAGGCGCTTGTAATCACGCAGTGGGTGTCACGTACATGTGTAACCCAGGCAATCTTACTTCTTAAATGCATAATAGATACTGTAAGGTAGATAGAAAATGTTCAAATGGGAAGGGGAACTAGGGAAGAGGAAAGAGGAAAGGAAAGAAGGGAGAAGAAAATAGAAGGCAAAAATGAAAACAAAGCTTTAGTAATAATGAGGGGAAGGGTCGGCCAAATAGCTCAGCAGATTAGGGCACCTGTAAGCAGGCACAGGCGCAGGTGCAGAGGCCAGGAATTCAATCCGCAGGCCTACCATGCCAGCCCGGCCCTGGGGTGCGCTGACAGCAATTGAGACGGGGTACGGTGGTGTGCGCCTGTAATCCCAGCTCTGGGGAAGCTGTAAACAGGCAGATCACTATGTATCCTATCCATTAGTGAGACCCCTAAATACGCTGTAAACCTTCCCTAAAAATACAAATAAAATAATAATAATAATAATAATAATAATAAGGGGAAGAGGAACTGAAAGGAGAGTTGAAGAACTGGAAAAGCAAACAAGAATCAAGGAATAGCAAGTACACAAATTTCCTATGGCTGGGTATAGTGCCACACTCCTGTAATCCCAGAACTCAGGAACCTGAGGCAGGAGGATCCTTTTAAGCTCAAGACCAGCCTAGGCTGCAAAGTGAGCTCCAGGCGAGCCTGAGCTACATAGTGAGACTCTGTCCCCAAAAAGACAAACAAAACAAAACAACTTCACCAAATTCCCTAAGAGGAATGTTATCATTTTGTATACCTAAAACATATTAACAGAATTAATTTTTTAAAAAAGAAAAAAAAGACATGGTTTTGAAATTTAAGTAGTAAGTCATGCCACCCTTTCTTGGAGCCAGCTGATTACAGACTGAGACCTCCTCAAACTGTGAGCACAAAAATCTTCCTTCTTTACTTTTGGCATCAGGTATTTTGTTTCAGCAATGAGAGAAAAATAACCAAGATGATCTGTAAAATGGATTTTGTGAACCTTAAATGAGACAGTTTATGTGAAGCGTTTGGCTTTCCACGAGGCATTGAGTGCTCTGTAAACTGATTCTGCGACAGAGTCTCTAATATTTTAAAACAAAGTTCTACCAGTGAGAAGAAAATAGGGCTGATGTTTAAAGCGGATTCTTAAAAGATCTCGAGTGCGAAGTGCCAGAGTTGCACACAGCACATAGTATTTTAGGTCGTGTGAGAGCGGAAGTTGTAGTCTGCCAGCCCCGGGACTCCCATGTGGGAGGACGGTGCTTCATCACGCTGGGTCTGCTCTTCAGACTCTCAGTAGCTGTCCTCAGATATAAGAAATTTAAGTTTCTCCACAATGGTGTTACTTGCAGGCAGAGTGTAACTAACCCTGTATGTAAGACCCAGAAAGTACATAGTTCAGGGCTTGAGCGCCACGCAGTCTAAGCTCCGTCACAACTGCTCAGCTCTGTCACAGCAGGGCAGGGGAGCCGTAGCTGAGATGGAACGAACAGGCCCCTGTGCTTTTATGAAACTTCATTAATGCACCCAGAAATTTGAATTTGTACAGCTGCTACATGTTCTCAAAATTCTTTTTTTAAATTTTCTTCCATCCTGTAAAGCTGTCCTCAGCTCATAGGCTGTGCAGAGAAAAGCAGGGGGAGGTCAGCCTCAGGCCAGGCTTTCCAACCCAGGATCTGACACAGATGGTTCCTGAAAAGGGCAGGAGCAAAACTGCTGCCCTGGGGCTCTTTCAGGTCACTCTCTGGGCGCTGCCTCCCACCCACCAAGGGCAAGTCCTTAGAGAGCAAGGTGGTGTTTTAGTGCTGTCACTTTCCTGTTTCAGCTTTATTTACATTTAGGATCAGAGAATAAATGCTTGCCCTTTCCTTTCCTTTCCTTTCCTTTCCTTTCCTTTCCTTTCCTTTCCTTTCTTTCTTTCTTTCTTTCTTTCTTTCTTTCTTTCTTTCTTTCTTACTTCTTTCTTTCTTTCTTTCTTTCTTTCTTTCTTCCTTCCTTCCTTCCTTCCTTCCTTCCTTCCTTCCTTCCTTTCTTTCTTTTTTGTACTAGCAATTACAATCAGGACCTCACCCTTGCCAAGCAAGTGTCAGGTGTCTGAGCTACTCCTCCGGCCCAATGTATGCTTTTCTAAAAGACAAAACATGGTGAAAGGAAAGTTGATTCCCTTTCCTGCTCCAGGAACAGAACATAATTATTGTATTATTTTGTGATAAATTATTTCAGGTCATTTTCATAAAAACAGTAGTGTATGCTATTTTTTTTCAACAAATAATACACTGCATATATTATTCTTAGTGGTTAATTGCTGTACAAGATG
>NW_004524605.1:13059147-13068942 GCF_000260255.1 Octodon degus
TTAAGCTGTGTAAACTCAGCAAAATATTCTAAAAGAGTCCAGTAGCCCATAATAGCATTGGGTCTTCTGTTTAACTGGCAATGACAGAAATTATTGACCTGAGTCACTCACAGCTTAACTTAACAGCATGGCTTTACTATTTTTTTAAGCCAAAAAGAACCTTTTATCTTTTAAAAAATCATATATTCTTTTAAACCCCCTTGGAAAAACATGCAACAAATTTACTCTGCATTTCTTGGCTGCAGAACTCCTATATACCATGTATGTATGGGGATGAATGACATGAAATAGCTCTTATGCACACCATCGTAAAGACTTTCCTAGTTTGGTAGAATTTTAGATTCACAACACCTCGTAATAATAGAATGCTCTCCTACACATTATTCCACCGTCTGATTATGGCAATACTTTATATGCATTGTCAAAAAACAAATTTGACATTGGCCCAATAGAATTAACTAGTATAGAAACCCTGCTCAAATTTTATCAGTTTTTTTTAAATTAATTTTATTGGTGTGCTTCTGATATACTTAAAGATTACATTCATCATAGGAAATATGTGCTTATACATAGTGTAGCTTGATCCTTCCACTTCCCTGTTCCCTCCCCTCCCTTGGGCCCTCCTGTACATCCTAGTACTCTTCCACAGGCATACATTCTCGTTCTCATCCTGTAGGAAAACCTAGCACTAATTCAGGAGTTTTGGTGAATATGGGGACTGGTAGAAAAAAAGGGTTAATATCAGATTCTTTTGCTCTTACATTTAATTATTCAATTTTAATGTAATTCACAAAACAGTTAAATGTACAAGATCTTTTAAATGAAGCCAGTCGTCCCTTGGTCTCTGTCATCAAAGCCCAGAGACGATGTTCTCTTGGAAAAGCCTCAGTGACCAGCGCTTCTGCATGCATCTGCTGTGGTGGCTGTAATAAATCAACACCAGCCTAGTGCCTCAAATCAGAACAGATGTGCTGACTCACAGCTCTGGGGGTCAGAGCTTCTAAAATCCAGGCTGGCAGGGCTGGGCTCCATCTGTGTGTCCTAGGGCAGAACGCCTCCTTGCACAATGCACTTTCTGGAGGTCGCTCGAATTCTTTGGCTTGCAGCCCCTTCCTCCATGACAACAGTCAGTCACGTTAGCTCTCTCAGTTACCTGTCTTTCTGGTCAGACTAAATGCCCAACATCCACAGTTCAAGGAGACGAACGCCATCGCAGCCCACAGCTTCTGAAGGTTTCAGGCCACAGCTGGCCGGCTCCAGGCTGGGTAGCACGGCAGTGGGCACTGCAGAGGGGACACAGCCCGCAGAGTGGCAGGGCAGGCAGAGGCTGCAAACCAGGGAAGTGGCGTAGCAGCAGCAGCCGCAGGTGATGGCCACGGCCCTCTTTCTGCCTCCATGCTTCACCAGGCTCATTGTGTTGACGGGCTCTTGCGCTGTGATATTTGCCCAAGTCCGAGTGCAGGGAGTGATAGGTTGGGTCTGGTGGGTGTAAGGTCCCTTTTCAGCTGAAATACAGTCCACCAGTGTTCTCAGATTCCAGCCCCAGCAGGAACAGCCAAATTCCTCCTGTAACTCCTGGATCGCTTTATCAGCAGACCCCAGAGGGGTACACATGCAGAGTCACATGAATCCAGGTAGCTCATTTTACCCTATTTCTGGTCCAAATCCTAGTATCTCACTGAAACTCTATACAGCTTTTTTCTCTAAAATGAGACAGAAGTAGGTAAGTCCCACCACACAATGTCATCAGTCTCATAAATCAAAGCTCACCAGATTTAAATAAGGAAGTACACCTAAAATGCCAGGCCTGGTGTTTGACGACAGTGTGTACTCACCAAGGTTCGCTCATCCTTAATTTCATCAGTGAGACCAGAAGCCAGAATCAGATGACGGCTGAGGATCTCAGTGCTGAGCCAATCTTCTTTTTTTTTTTTTTTTTGGTGGAACTGGAGATTGAATTCAAGCCCTTGCGCTTGTCAGGGAAGCACTTATTCCACTAAGCCAGCTCCCCAGCAGTGCTGAGTCGATCCCCAGCTGTAAATACCTCCCATTTCACGTGAGGACAGTTTCATTTAATACGCTTGATATAAAATAATTTCCATCCTGAAGGCTCAGCCTCTCCGTCGGTGTAGGGCCTCAGCCCCACTTGGCGACAGCTGTGCTGAGTGATGGATGAGACGCTTCACCAAATACCTTGGCACAGTGCCTGGTGCTGGTGAAGTGTAGCTATAGTATTATTTTTCTCTGAAGGAAAACAAATATCATGTCTTCCTCCTACTTGATAAGTACTAAACTTTGTCAACAAAATTAATTTGTTTTGCCTTTCAGATTCTGTTTGAATGTGAGCTGTGTGAGCCATGATACTGGTTGATGGTGGGATTCTGGCATTAAAGGGGAATTTGAACCCAGGGCTGTCAGGCCACACAGCTCTGGCTCAGTTTTCATACTAAGGCAGTGATTAAAAGCCAGGGCTTTGCCACCAAGCACGCCTACCTGCCCTTCATCTGATGAATGCATAAAGGAAATGTGGTATATATGCCAAGTGGTGTACTGCTCAGGCAGAAGGAAAAGTTTAGTCATGTGTAGGAAAATGGAAGGGTCTTGAGATCATAGTACTAAGTGAAATAAGTGAGACAAAAAGGATTAAATATCTCATGGTTGTTGTAATATCAGCCTCAAAATACAAATAATTTAAGGAAAAAATTATAGAGGGATGATGGTAAGAATAAACTAGGGGTTCACTGCAAGACCTCAACTGTTGGCCACTCTGAAATGCCATGAATTACATAGTCGTATTAAATAAACAGGACTTCATGCTTACATCCATTCTAAGGGGAGAGACATTGGAAAGAGTCCCTTCCCAAAGAGCTTGCTATTCCCACAGCATAGAAGGAGAGATTTTTTGTCTTTTTATCTTCCAAGATGGAGCTAATCCATGTGTATGGCAGCTTAAGTCTGGTATAGAAGGGGACAGTGGAGGGTTTCGGTTCATGCAGTGCTGTCATGCTATGCCACGGATGGTCCAGTCTACACCCAGTAAGATGCGCTGGGCACATGGCTGGTTTTCCCGGACCTTCCCAGCTCCTGTTCTGTTTGTGTTTCCATAGCAAGTGTTCACACTGGCTGAGGACATGCCAGCCTCTGGAGTAACCGTCAGAACAGCTGTCTAGGTTGGAGCTGGCAACTCTGCTTGCGAGGCTCCAGGGTTTATTTCTGGAGCCTTAATTCTCAAGTGTAAGCCACTGTATGCTGCTTCTTTCTCCCCCAGGGACTGTTACTATAGGAACCAATGCAGTGCTAGATAGAACATCACTTTCTAATCGCACTTAAAGCTAAGTAACTGAATACCTATTTGTCCTTCCACACGCTCATGTAATAAGCCCCAATAATCAGCGATGCCCCGTGTCAGACAGGCTCTGTACTATGTGCTTTACTGTCATCACCATTTTAAAGGACAGATAGTATTGTTATTGCCACATATTAGAGGACAGTAAAGCTTAGAGAGAGCCCGACACTCCTCTGAGGTTTCAGAACCAACTCACGGCAAGGCTGGCATTGAAATCCAGGCACACGGATCCCGGTATCTGTTCTCTGTATCACTGCTTATAAAAACTGATCTTTCAAATTTATGAATATGCCTATGTTTATTAGGAACCATTCCAGAAAGAAAGAAAGAAAGAAAGAAAGAAAGAAAGAAAGAAAGAAAGAAAGAGAGAAGAAAGAAAGAAGAGAAAATTCTGGAAGAATGGATCACTTCCAAGGTCATTTGGCACATACAGTTTCTCAATGTTTTTTTCTCTGACTTCCTATATATGTTGGGTCCCTCGAATGATGTCAAAACAGACAAAGGAAGGGTGTCCCTCCTAGAGAGAGACCATTCAGGTGCCTACCTGACCATGCACCTCACGGGGACTTAGGCCTGGCTTAGTGAGGAGGGTGCGAGTCCTCCATTGTGCTATATGTCGATTGCCACAGAACCACAGGTGAGGCCCCGTCGGTCACTGTGACCAGTGCTTCCAGCTTGGGGCGCAGATGGGCAGCCTAGTGCTTATACTGCCTGTCCACTCATGCACATGTTCATTCAATGGGCACTTAGAGGTTAAACCCTCCAGCCCCCTTGCCTCAAGGGTTGACTAATGAAAGTTGATCAGACTCGCCTTCTGCTCACCTGAGCAGGACTGACAGACAGGCTAACTGGGGTGCCCCAGATCTTACTGGAATCGGGCAGGCAGGTACATAGACAAATGTATCCTCCTTTTTGGGGTCCAATATGAGCTCCTTGAGTGAGCCTGGAATCCTCCCCCAAATCTCTGAGGAGACTCAAGAAATCTCAAGGATGTGCCTTCCCATCAGGACCTGGAGAGGCCATTGCATCCTTGGCAAGGGCCATGACCACTGACCAAAGAGGTCAGCATGGGTGGTCTCCTGGGATGCACCAGATGCAATGACAAGCAGGAGCATCGAGATGACACCCAGCATTTGCAGGCAGATTTATTTTATGGCAACAGGCAGTGATTAGAATCACTCCAAAACAGCAGGCCCCAAAGGCTCAGGGAAAGTGTCCATGGGCTTCAAGCAAGAAGCAGAGTGCCTGGCTGTCTTTGACTTGTTCTTACTGTATGTGTCATAGTGAGCAGTTGTTTCAAGTAGTAACAGGAACTGTTACCTGGGAAACCAAAAGACCAAAGTATATTGGCTAGGGGACCATTATCTGTTACAGTTTCTTAAACGATATTTAGGTTCAGGTACCATTTAAATGCCAAATATGAAAATGCCAAATATAAATGTGACAGTTTATACAACCCCAAATAACATTTAGCTCCTTACAAAATCAGTGCTTTTTTAAAAAAATGTAGACAATTATCTAAAACTTCTTAGTTTTAAAGACCTTTGGATTGTAGTATTCTACATAAAACCAACAAAACTAACAACAAAGTTTTTTTTTTCTTAGAAACATAACCCCAAAACCTAATATAATACACTTTATAATTCTCATCTAATACTTCTATATTCACACAGACTGGTTAATTTATAAAGAATATAGGGTTATTAAGCTCATAGTCTTGGAAGCAGAGTGAAGATTTGTTATAATTATTTTTATTATTACTGTTTTAATCCAGGCTCTCACCATGCAGTTCAGGCTGACACTGAATCCACTACCATGCCCCTGCTGGCCATGAACTCATGGTGAACCTCACCTCGGGCCTCAGCCTCCCAAGTGCTGGGATTAAAGATACATGCCGCTACACACAGGTTTGGTTCTTAAAAGTTGAAAGTTCTTAGAAAATGACATTATGACTTAAGCAAGACGCAAACCTTCGCAGCTCCTTACTCCAGGACTGGTCAGTGGTTCTGTGTCAGTGTCTCTGTAGTCCAGAGACACTGGGCTGGCTCTGACTCACAGCGATCCTCCTGCTCCAGCCTATGGAGTGCTGGCATCCCAGGTGTTCACCACCATAACTGGTTATTTTTAATTTTCATATTACTACTTCTGAGTTTTTAGGCTCTTTGTAGGGACTACTCCCACCCCTACTCTATGCCACCTTCTCCATTCCAAATGTTTAAGGTAGAGAGAATCCTATCTTGAAAACCGGATTCCAGTCTTGACAGAATGCTACAGTCTCCCACTGACCTTGCCCTTGAACATAACCTATCAAAGTCTTCATTTTTTTTTTTCCAATGGGGTAGAGAAGAGATACGGAAATACTGCTATTATAAATAGCAGTGTTGAAATTTATTTAAAAATAAATTTAAATTTTTATTGCAAAATAAAATGAAACAATAATTCAAACTCTAGCAAAAGCATGTCAAAGGAAAAAGTGAAGGTCTGCCTCAAACTTTTGTCCCCACGGTGAAGCCATATTATTTTAGAATTTTTTGGTTTGGTTCTGTTTTGTGTTTTGGAGAGAGAGTCACACTGTGTATAGTTCAGGCTGGCATTGAACTCACTGTGTATCCCAGGCTGGGTTGAAACTTGCAGTGAGCCCCTTCTCCTTAGCCTCTTGAGTGCTCAGATTACGGGTATGCATTGCCAGGCCCATCATTCCATAGTTTTTAAAACAACAAAAATACCTCCCTGAATATAAATACAATTCTGTAACTTTTTTTCTTCTGATTTAATATAGCCTTTTTCCTGTGACTAGTACACACTCCACGAGAGCAGGCATCGCTAATCAACTTGCTCACTGATAGGTCCTAGTTGTTTGGCATGAAGAAGAGGTTAATGGGGCTGGCAAGATAGCTCAGTGGACTAAGCGCCTGCTTAAGCAAGCACAGGGACCAGGTTTCTATCCCCAGCACCACGTCACGCTGGCCCCACCCCCCACAGGTGCTGAGCCTGCCACTGAGACTGGGCGTGGTGGCACCTGCCTGTCATCCCAGCATTGGGGACACCAGGACAGGAGGATCACTATGAGTGCAAGCTGCATAGTGAGACCCTGCACCAAATACATACAAAACGAGTGGTTCATGGATCTGCACTGGGTGGGTAGACGGACATGAGCTGCACTCTCCATGGAAAGGCACACGTAATTTTTGAATTCACACACACACACATACACACACACAGAGTAAATAAACCCACCCAGTTCTTTTTATTTATTTTTTAATTTTTCGGGACAGGGTCTTACCAAAGACAGTAGCTCAGGCTAGCTGTGTAGTCCAGGCTAGCCTCAAACTTGTGGCAATCCTGCCTCCTGGGCCTCCCAAGTGCTGGGCTCACAGGCATGCGACGTCATGCCCAGCATCACCTAGCTACTCTGAACCGTACCATTATTGCCCTATTAGTGTAAAATAGTCCTTTACATGGCCCCCTGCAGGCATCATCTGTGTACATACATGCTTGCTTGAAGAGTGTCATAAGATGAGGGTGACTTTTGAGGGAAACCACTGATCTCACCCTAACTGTTCTGAAGTTCCTTCCCATTAGAATTCCATGACATTAAAGAGCTGTGATTGTTGAGCCTGAAGGGAACTGCGGCCTGCAGGTGACATTATAAAGTGCTCTCCGCTGTGTGTCTTCAAGGAAACCAGCGTCCTCCTCAATGCCCGGATGCAGCCCACACACCCAAATTCACACATCAACGGCCGGGAAGACCAGAAACACTCAGGTCGCCTCATCCTGGAGCGCTGGGGTCTCCTGTGAGTGACAGGGGCACAGTGGAGCTATCAGCTGGAGAGGCGCGGTGTTCAGGCAGTGATGGGGTACGCCGCCAATTCATTCTTCGCGAGCTAAGGAGGGCTCCACAGAAAAAGGCAAAAGGGTGCGAGCCCGCCAGGGGCCTCCAGAGGGCGGCGGTATTGGAAACTAGGACAACTGCAGCTAAATGCGAGCAGACGAGGACCTTGTGAAGAGTGGGGCTCTTTTTGAGCCCTCCAGTGGAAACATCTTTTGGGAAGGCTAACCTGTTACTTTAGTCTTAATTCTGAAGATAGTTTCCACTGTGCATGAGAACCAGGTCAGCACTGGGGAGTCAGCAAAGGCACACAGACCTCGTTCTATCATCTGGAGATGCACCTGTAGGGACCACGGGGTCCCATCATGGCTCCCGATGCTGAGAGTAGAGTCCTGGGCACCTCTGCCCCCTTCCCACTGGGAAAAATGTACACCCAGTCACTGGCGGCTCTTTGTGAAAAACACAGCTTTACCACAAAGGGGGAAAAAAAAAAAAAGAGGAAGAGAAAGGTAGAAAACAGAAGGGGAAGGGGAGAGGATTTTCCTCTGAGGACACAAACACAACTTGGCCCCAAACACCAAGGCGCACCCCTGTCCACACCACAGACCTGCTGAGCCAGCTCCTTATAGAGGCAGGAGAGAGCAGCACAGGGGTACTCACTCCAGGAGACACAGCCTTCAGACAGGCGAGAGCTTGAGACCCAGAGGGGAGGTTTAGGACCACCGAGTCCTGCTTCACCGTCTAAGGATCACAGACCTTAGGAAAATCAGCGGCCCCTTTAGGATTTGTATACCAAAAACAAAAACAAACACACCAGAAGCCATGCATAGGTCTCAGCACCCAGTGTTCCTTATCTTCAGGGTCTGCGTGGCCGCATCGCATGCCTGACTTTTCTGGAGCTCCAGAGCCCTGGTACTGAGAATTCCTAGGCAGGCATGTGGCCTGTGCCTTGGCACCAACACCCTGGGAGACTGAGGCGGAAGGAGCCCATGTGAGACCAGCCTGGGCAACTTAGTGACTTAGCAACAATCTGTCCCCAAATAATAGTTTTAAAAATGTTTTTAAGAGTAGGACCCTAGGCTCAAACCGTACCAAAACAAAAGCCTCTTCACTCATATAAAAGCACTTTGGAGCTCTCCAGCCACAGTCAGCAGTCTCTGGACTGGGGAGCCACGGTGGCTGGGAAACAGAGGTACTAATTGGCCTGTGGGCAGCACAGGTCGCAGGTGACTGCCCTGTGAGCTCAAGTCTTCTGAAAACTGCACTGCTCTTCTAGGAGGCCCTGGGTGGGACCTGCAAAGCCAGTCACTTAGTGCTTTTGACAAGGACAGTACCAAGGTGGCAAGGGAGGGGCTGAACCCAACAGCACGGAAAGATAAGAAGCCGGAGTGATCAGGCCCTGACCACGGAGCAGTAGTGGTCACTTGGGTCCTCCACTTCATAGACGTTCTCCTCAGTGCTGTAGATGTGCTCCTCCATGGTGTAGGTGCCCTCCTCGGTGGTGTAGACGTTCTCCTCAGTGGCATAGACATTCTCCTCGATGGTGTAGATGTTCTCCTCTGAGCGAATCCCTTCTGCTACTGCATTGGCTAACCCCGAGGGAGGAAGGTTGGCCAGCGTGATGAGGCTGTGGAGAAAAAAAAAAAACTGCAGCTGTCTTAAGCATTCCCACATAGCAGCCCTGCGGAACAGGGCCGGGAGAGCCTCGGAAGAGGCAGCAGGCAAAGGCCCAGCATGGTCCTCGGGGGGACACCAGCTGAGGGAAAGGCCTGAACTCTGGTGACAGCTGAGGCAATTTTAACTAATCTTAATTTTCTTAGGTACAAAACTGCATTCTTGTCCCTCAGAAGTCACAGGCTGAGGAGTCTAGGGGAAGTGTCACGTTAGCTGTAACTTCCTGACAAATGGTTCAGAGAAGAGCACGGTAAATAGAGAGAAACAGGCAAAGCCAACGTGCCGCTCTCAACTGAGGAGTTTGGGAGAAGGGGCCGCCGGCTCCCGCACTGTTACTACTCTCTTACGGTTACCGCAGTGCTTCCAGGGCCTTCAACAACTTCCACAGGGAAGAGAAAAAGAAGCGAGTGCTATAGATCTAAATGTTTAAATATTGTCTTACAGCACTCTATGGCTTGAATAGACCGAGTTATTTTTTGTTTTCATTTAAGAACTATTCAGTGTGTTGCACACTATTCCATATACCTAGAGGCACCGCGGTGACTAGAACACAAAACTCCCACTGGTGCTGTATACTGGTACACATTGTCTCAACACCCTCATCTATGAATGGGAAGAGGGAAAGCCCCTGCCTCACAGAGCTACCGCAGGAAACAGCCATTCATTTATTAACGGTTACTCTCAGGTCAGTGGTGCATGCCTGCCGTGGCAGTTACTTGGGAGGCTGAGTCAGTAAGATCAGAAGTCGGGCTCCAGCCTAGGCAACGTAATGAGAGCCTGTCTCAAGATCCAAAAAGGAAAAACCAAGTAGGGCTTGGGTTGTGGCTGTGGTAGAGTGCTTGCCTGACAGGTATAAGGCTCAGGATCTCAGATTGATTTGTCTGTCTGTCTGAGACCTCTCTCTCTCTCTCTCTCTCTCTCTCTCTCTCTCTCTCTCTCTCCCTAT
>NW_004524605.1:13069042-13087223 GCF_000260255.1 Octodon degus
ATAATATTTATATGTATTATTAATAGCACTGGGCTGGGATACTGTTGTCAACAGAGAAAACAAATTCATAACTGTACAAAGTTTACAATATAGAGATGCATATAAACTACCTAATTTTACAAATGATGGATTAATGAACATCTATCAATGTTACCTGTCAACATTTCTTTGTTTTAACTAATGAAGAACACTGACACTACAATTCAATATTTAATTTGACTTCATTTTTTTACTGCATATTCTTTGGTGTTTGTGATGCACTTTTTTTTTTTTTCATCTGTTTGTTTAAGACAGGGTCTCACTGGGTAGCGCAGGCTGCACTTACGCTCACTATGCAGCCCACGCTGACCTCCACCGTGTGGCAATGTGCTGCCTCTGTCCCTGGAGTGCTGGGGTCACAGGCATGTGTCACCACAACCAGCTAATATACTATATTTTACTTAGTCTAGAATGGTTTGTGTAGGATTCAACAGTATTTTTTCCCAAGTGTGTTGCATTCTCATATATAATATGTCAGAAAAAATGTAGCAATTCTGTAAGCTGTGCTTGTTGCAAATGAATGCACACGGAGAGTCGGGCATGGAGATTTGGACAATGTCCTGTAACTGGCCTGTACGTCTCAGCCCCCACTCCATATTACGGTCACCTCGAAGGTCAGGCTCAGCGCTTGGAGGTGGGGCATGGACTCAGCACACTGAGCTCGCCAGGGAGGCACTTGTACCACTGAGCTATCCTCCCGGCATGAAGGTCAGGCTCTGCGGTATGTGCCTGTAATCCGAGCTATTCAGGAAGCTGAAGCAAGAGGATCAAGAGTTTAAAGCTTCTTAGGACAACTTAGCAAGGCCATCTCCAAATACAATTAAAATGCTGGGGATGAAGCTTAGTGGTAAAGCACTTGCCTAGCACAAGTGAAGCCTGGTTCAATCCCCAGCAACACACACACACACACACACACACACACACACACACACACACACATACCTGGAGAGCTTTTAATAAAGTGTTTGCTCTGCTCTCAACCAAGAGATCCTCACTCAGTGCCTCTGGGATTGACACTGCATACTGCAGAGAAGTGCTCAGAGATCCCAGAATTCAATCAGGGATAAAATGAACTGAATTTGATTATTACAACACTGAGAATAGATCCAGGGATTTTTCTTCACTTTGATAGCCCCAGTGTCCAGCCCAAACCCTGCAAAGTGAGCTTTTACTTCCCTAAAAACAGCATGAATGGAGTGGCTAGACATATTGCACATTAGTGGGGATATACACACTATGATATAAAAACTAAGGAAGCAACATGTTGAATTTGCATTTGAAAATTAGGCTGTCATGGTTTAGGTGTAGAACATCTGCCCCAAAACTCACGTGTGGGGGGGGCTTCTGGGTGGGCCATGGGGAGCCAGGGATGCGACGCTGTAGGGTGCAGAGGAGTGCCCAGGGTGCTCTGCACAGGGCCTCTCCTCCTAGGCTCCTCTGTTTACCTGTTTCCCGGTGTGTGAGGCGTGAGCAGCTTGCTTCTACCAGAGCCCCCGACCATGCCCACCTTGCCTTGGAGCCAGGAGCCCTCGCCTCAAAACCAACAACATAAGCTACATCCCTGCCCTGCTGAGGTGCCGGCGTGGTACTGTGTCTCAGCAAAGACCAAGCGACCAAGCACAGGCGTGGTGACGGCGGACTTTTAATTCCAATGACAGAAATGGCCCACATGGCGCCTGTGCCTGGGCTTGCCTCCACTAGCCTGGGCACAGAAGCGTGAGCAGTCTACAGCTCGTGTCAAAGCATCTCACAGCAAGCAGCAAACCTGATCAGACAGGGGGCCTCCGAGATGCCTTCTCCCCACCTGCCATTCTCACCTTGCTTTCTGTGGGGTTTTTTTCCTGTGAGAGTAACCTAGGTAAAAGGAAAAGAAAGGTTAATCAAAGTACTTCTACAAATACAAAATAAAATAGGCTGTTATGGTTGATCCATTGTGCCAACCTGAGGAATCATTAACTAAGGAACTCAGCAATTGCACCTCTGGGGGTGAAAAGGACCTGCCCTTCCCAGAGGATGGGCTTCATTGTGTCAATGTGGGAAGTTTAAAAGTCCAGCTAAGTGAGTGGCAGAGGGGCAGGGTCCTGGCCTTGTGAACATCCTCAGCTTGAGGAGGAGGAGGGCATGGAGAAGCCAAAACTAAGGCTTTCTCGCATGGGGGAGTAATGGCTCTCAAGGTGGGGGAACACGACCAGAAGATCAGCTGCTGTGACGGTAACAGCAGTGACAGTCACCAGAACACAGGGCAGGGGTGAGCCTGACCCAAGCTGTTCAAATCATGATGATGCTTCAAGGTAACTGTACTGCCGGTTTCCACAGTCTGCTGAAAGCTAATGCTAAATTGTTTTTTCTTCTTTTTAATCTTTTTGGCCAATTTTGCATGCTTATATCTGGTAATCTGAAACCAATTTGAAAACAACAATATGCAATATAACAATCATTGTTGAATTCCTGTTCTTTCAGTTAGAGAAATTCTGTATCATTTCTAATGTTTTAAAACTCTTTTGTTGTCATAAATAAGCAGAATTAAAGCAAGATGTTGGATGACCAAAGTGCAGAGGAGAGAAATAGGAAGAAGGCTCTGGAGAGCTGAGGCTGGGAAGGAGCAGTGAGAGACGGGAGCAGCTGGGGAGGACCGTGAGGACTAATAAAAATAGCAAAAGTGTAAAGAAGTGTGAGGTGGTTCAGATGCAAAGGAGCAAGGAAGACGAACACAGGGGCTTTGCTGTGTCCTCAGTCAGGAAAGGGTGAAGGAGCTTTGAGCAGCTGTGAGGTCTGCACGGTCACCTCAGAGAGTGACTATGAGATGGAGCTGCTGGCCGTCACTGAGCCGTTCGCAGCTGTAAGAGCAGGGCTGGCAGTCCTCCCCCCTGCTTGTGAGATTTTCTCCAGTGAAGTCCAGGAAAAAGCTACAAATTCACAGGACTGTCTGATCTGTTCTAATCAGCATTTTTGGGAAAATAATATAGGTTGGCCCTTTGTATCTGCCGTAGAGAGTTCCAGGACCCGTGGGATACCTAGTGTGCTCAAGTTCCTTCTAAAAAATGTCATTTGCATATAACCAATGTACACGCCCAAGTGCTTTATTTATTTTTCTTTGGAATATAAATTAGAGTTTTAATTTTAAAAATGAGATAGACAAAGTCAATGGACAAGAAAGATGTGGCTTTTGGCAAATGTTAGCACTCAACTTTTTTACAGGGATCAACCACACATGAACAGCATAAATTTTGCGCACTGTGGAATAAGTAGAATAAATTATATTATCGCCTCTAAATTACTCATAAAATCATGTAGGAAAACAATCAAATATATGTAGGTGGGACAATCAAATATATGTAGTGCGTACAGCAAACAAGCTACCTCACTCCTAAGATGAACACCTTGTCTGGTTAAGGTTAGCTGTCAGTTGCTAGGCAACCTAGTGTCATGAGTTACTAACTTAACAAAAGTGTAAATAAAGGACAGTTTTCTTGTGAAAATAAAAAAGAGAGAAGAATATATATATATATATATATATATATGTATACACAAGAGCGTTATGATAGATATACAGCTACTTTCTCTTAGTTCATTAGAATAAAAGTTTGTACTAATATTGTTTAGACAAGATATCATCTTGTCCTCTGAATAACTACTATGAAGACAATATGCAATATATTATTGTAAACATCCTACTAACCTGTTTTGAAACTGTGACATTGCTATTTTATCTTTTTTCTCATTAAAATGAATGAAAATTATGAAAAATAAGATAAATTACTCATAATAATGAATACAATCTAAATGCTATCTATAAATAATTGTCATACTGTATTTAGGAAGTAATAAGAAAAAAGTGTGTACAGTTTTATCTGCAATTACTTTTGACCTGAGGTCGTTTGAATCCACAGACGTGGGGCCTGTGAATACAGAGGGTGGGAGTACGCACATGAACAAAATGTCAGACTTTTCCCACTCCTGACTTGCCATTGCATAAACTGTACCAGGCCCTAAGTTTTTATCTCTAATGCATAATCGGTTTTCTTGCTGTCCCTTAGTAGCCTTCAGATCTTACTGTCACGTGCTCACTACCCAAACTTTACTTCTGTCTCTAGGTGCTCTCAGGTAAGTGTGGTGGTTCCTTTAATTCTCGCATCCACTTGCTAATACGGCAGAGAAGACAATGAGGATGAGTGGAGGAGGCCCCTGTCAGTTCCTCCATCCACCCCTGAAGGGTGGACACCTGGGCGAGGTGTTCAGGCTCACAGCTCCCTGCTTTTCCATTAGAACACTATGCCTATCTGTCCCATATGGTCCTTAGGAGGAGCAAACCTGCTCACAGCACTGCAATGTCAGGCAGCAGGTAGGTTCAGCCACCCATCCTGAGCTGCCCCAGACTGTCCTGGTTCTGCCACCAGACATAGGGGTCCCCTCCGGTGGTAAATGTGGTAAATGTGGGACACAGGAGCACAGCACATAGAGTCTATGTTTTAAGAAAGTCCATGAAGGAAGAAAAAAATAGGTTAAACTCCAAGCTACTAAGCCTTGACTTTTTCTCTCAGAGAAAAAACAATATACCACATTATAAATGGATGTCAGACCTCTAGGGTGAAAGGAATATTTGGATCTGGAGTGCAGTGTACAGCATAACCATCAAATGTGAATACACTTTAAATATGCTGTATGTGGTATGCAGTTAAACTTTAAGTAGTTAATTACTAAGTAATTATATTTTGAATAAGTTTTTTTGTTGTTGTTGTTTTTAAAGTAACACTAAACTTTTGTTAAGTGCAGGGACCAGGGTTCAAAACCAACCCGGTCCTACCTGCCACATTTGCTCCACCCAGGGCATGCTGAGCCAGCAGTTGAGTCCAGGCATAGTGGTGCCCGCCTGTAATCCCAGTGCTGGGGAGGCTGAAAACAGGAGGATCACTATGAGTCCAAGCTGCAGAGTAAGACCCTGTACCAAATACATAAAAAAAAAAAAAAACCCTTTCTTTCCTTTATGCTGGGAGTTAGGTATTTTTTCCTAGCCATGAGAGAAAAGTAAACAAAACACAATCTGACATGGGGTATTACTGATTATTAGGGGTTATTACTATGAGGGTATAGAGGGACAAATGGGGATTCAGTTAATCAGCTTTAGGTGGGATTATAACGTGACATTTCTATTCAGGTTTGCACTGGTTCTCATAGTAACAGTTCCTGAGAGAAGAAACATACAATGACTTACACAGGAAAATTAAAGCACTAGAAATAAACACAAGGATCACTCCAGCAGAGACTCCTACTCCGATGTAGACACCTTTTCTTTTCGTTGCTCCAGAGGCTTGGAACTCCCCAGCCAGTATGAACGTTTGCTACAGAGACACAAACAGAACGGGAGCTGGGAAGGGCCAGGAAAACCAGCCGTGCACCCAGCCCATCTTACCAGGTGCAGCCTGGACTACCCATGGCCCAGTGCCACAGCACCACAGGGACTGAAACCCTCAACTGTCCCCTTCTAGACAGCACTCAACCCACCACAGACATGGACTAGCTCCATTTGGAAGTTAAGAAGACTTAAAATCTCTCCCTCTGTGCTGTGGGCATAGAGATGTCTTTGGAAAGGGACTCTTTCCAATGTCCCTCTCCTTAGAACACACATAACCATGAAGGCCCATTTGTTTAATACAACTATGTAATTCAGGGTATTTCAGAGTGGTCTACATTCGATGTCTTGCATTGAATAGCCATTTTATTCTTTCCTACCATTTTTCTTTAATTTTTCTCCTTTAATTATTTGTGTTTGGAAGACCATAATACAGCAACCAGGAGATATTTATCCTTCTCTGTCCAACTTATTTCCCTTAGTAAAATGGTGTCAGGACCCACCCATCTCCTACAAAAGACTCAAATTTATTCTTCTTTCTGGCTGAGTAGTATTCTACTCGGTACATATACCATATTTTCTTTATCTATTCATCTATTGATAAGCAGGTAGGTCCAATTGCAAAGCCCTAACTCTTAATCAGTGCCTTTCTGTGAAAAGTGATTTAAGAGCCAGTGCTTGGCATAAGTCCTGGGTTCAAATCCCTCTTCAATTCCAGAACTCAGAGACATAATAGTTATTGGGAAATGATGTCACAAAAATACAACATTCTTATCTTTTGGTGTGATTGAAGATACATGATTACTCTGTGGAGGGGAATACCACCATTTCCCTAATTAATATGATTTTTTAAAAAATGTATTTAGTACAGGATCTACAGGGTCTCACTACACAGATCAGACTTGTAGTGATTCTCCCAAGTGCTGGGATTACAGGCTGCTTCACCACGCCCAATCTCAAATACATCTCAGCGAGCCCCAGGGGTAGGGTCGGCAAGGCACAGCAGGCCAGGAATCGAACCCACCCCCTGTGCCTGCCTAAGCAGACGCTTTTAATAACATTTTTGATAACTGAGACTTACATAAAAAGGCTTTTCAGAATTTCACTGTCTTAGAAAACGATAGTGGGAAACACTTTTAAAAACAAAGAAGTCAAGAATGTGGCATTTCCGCTTATTTGATGCAGTCTGCCCTTCCTGAGCACACCTTCCTGCCACAGGCCCGCCCTGGGCACCAGGTAAGTGCCGAAGGCAGTGGCATGCACAGGGAATGGCCCAGGCCCTGCTGGGTCATGGTGGACAGGACACTCGTGCTGGACACCCCCGCGCACACACAAGCCTGAGACCAGGGCGGCCAGCGCGGGCTCCTGGGGTGCCCCCATCGCTGTGACTCTGTGGGCTTTCTTCCGCTCAGGAATGGGGGTCACTAGTTGGGGATACCACGAAGAACTGCTTCACAGTTAAACGGTAAGTCTTGCTTTGAATATCACTCTTGATGTCAGACACAAATCAGTAAAGGTACGCCAACAACTCAAGAGAGGACAAAGCCCAATCCCAAGAGGACAAAGGTGTTTCTGAGCATACTGCCACTCAGCTTCGAGATCCGACAGGAGGACGCGGATGCCAGCGCTGCCGCCTGCCCTCCCAGTGCTGCCCGCCCTGTGCGCACAGCCTGGTCCACTTGCACCGCGCCTGCGCACCGGCTGACATCATCACATCACAGCCACACCCCTGAGGCGGGAGGCTGAGTCGGGGGGAGCGGCGCGAGGGAGGATGAGGCCGCGCTTTCTGGGCTCTGAGTGGAGCGTGGTGTTCAGGCCCCAGAAGTACTTACTGTTAGGTTTTTCTCGTCGTGCGTCTCCAAGGTCTGTGTCTCTGACACACACACACAAAGAAAGAAAATAGGAAATGGTTAAGAAATTTTTAAAAATATTACTTTATATAAAGACTCAAAGACATCCATAATCCTACTTTTTTGTTTGTTTAGGTACTGTTGATTATAATCCTATTGAAAAGTAATTATCCAGGCCCAGGATATAGCTCAGTGGCACAGCACCTGCCTGCCAAACACTAGGTCCTGAGTTCAGTTCCTCATATAAAAAAGAAAAAAATCAACTATCTATACAGTTAACAATAATTGGAAGATCAACAAAATTCGTTAAATGCTTAAGAATGAACTTCAAGATGACTAAAGTGTTTTCCTAATAACGTGCCATTCTACCTAGATTTTATGGAAAAGAGACTTCTGCCAGCAAGATCTATGCTAAAAATGAAGTTTATTTTGCCCTTGGGGTCCTGAAGTGTTCTACGATAATTCAATAAAATGATTAACTCAGCCTCTATATTCTAATCAGACTTGGAAAGACAACAAAAAATAATTTTCTTCAAGTAATTTAGTATTTGCTCAGTAGGAGAGAGACAGTGTTTGGCTGCCCTCAAAGAAAAATACTACTATAGGAGCAGTTTACCAGGAAACAGGACCTGTGCTGAGCTCGCTGCCGGAATGAAGCATCTCTTGGTCCCTCTCTACAGCGGTCTTAAGTGACAGAAGCGGCCTCCGACTCAGTTCCCCTGGCCTTGCACAGCCGCTCCGACCAGCCCTGCCGGGCACCTTCCCTCCGGCACCGGCATTGCGGAGAGGAGGGCGCGGAGCTCGGCCGCCGCTCCGCAGCTCTGCTGTGTGCCTTTGCTCACGCCTTCCCTGCTCCGTCAGTCAACGAGCCCGCCCTGCTCTGCAACCCGCAGCACAGAGGACAGAGCACCCGGCAAGACGCGCACAGGCCCTGATCTCAGGGACGCTGCGTTCCAACCCGCAGCCGAGGACCGCCACCTCCTGGAGACCACGCGGCCTGCTGGCCCTGCACTGAGCCGCAGCTGTGAGACTCCTTAGATACGGCACGACCCGTGGGGAGGCCTTTGGTCTAAACCACTTACGGTGTATAAAAGGTTTGCTGGATTATAGTTTATTAGTCTGTGGTATAAATATTATAAAGTCACAGTCTCAGCTTAGAATTATTTGAGGAAAAAATAGAAGAGATTATGTTTCATTTCTCTTTGCACTTACTACCTAAAAAGGAATTTAAGTATAAAAACCACAGTGGTGGAACTACTAAGTAAACGTGAATCTTCACCACATACAAAGCTTTGAAATGAAAATTCATTCTCTGCTTCCCTATAGTTATTATTATTGTTGTTCTAAATGGTAAGGCTGACATTTTTCTTTGTTTTGTTTGTGTGCATGCTAAAGACTTAAGATTTTTGCACTGAGGTATACCCCCAGCCCATGCATCCATCCATCTATCCATCCGTTCATTTATTCATCCATTCACGACATGGTCTTGCTAAGTTGCTCAGGTTGGGTTCATACTTAGGATCCTTCTGCTTTAGTCTTCCAGAGTGCTAGGAGTGCTGGGTGTGGTAGTGAATGCCTTATAATCCCAGCACTTGGGGAGGCTGTGAGTTAGGGACCAGCCTCGGCTACAAACTAAGCTCACGGTCAGCTTGAACTGCATAATGAGACTCTGTCTCAAAAAGACAGGAAAAACAAAAACCAGAGTGGTAGGAGTACAGGTGTGCAACTGACTCTCTGAAAATGGTAAGTACAGTGAGCACTGTTACATTTTCATAGGTTTCTTCATGCAGATTCTGCCATCAGGCGAACAGATAGAACAGCTAGTTGAAGCTGCAGTGCTATTGGGGAAAACCCGGCATGGTTAGGTGGAGGTACAGTTGTCTTGAAAGTATAAAAGTGCATTTTAGATGCAGTTCTGTTGCAGGACACCACATGCTTAGTGCTGTTACCCACAACTGCGCTCAGTGCTCATGACAAGGCAGGTGCCACTATTTCTCCCATTTTTTGAGATGAACAAATTAAGTCTTAGAAGGACTGGAGAGATAGATAGCTCAGCAGCATAAGCACTTGCCTAGCAAGTGCAAGGTCCTCAGTTTGATCCCTAGTGCTCAAAACTATAAAAATAAAAATAAATTAAGTCCTAGAGAGGTCCTTTAATCATGACCACAAAGCTGTCACAAAATGGAGAAAGCTGGATCCAAACTAGGTCCCACTTCCTTTAGGAAGAAGAGATGATGCATCTGTTGGACATCCACTGCGGTTAAGGAAATGTATAGCCTTGGACTTCCCTTTTTATAGTTCAACTCTATTTTTTATCAAATATACTAAATACAACTGCATTCATATTAAAAAGAAGGTATCTATAGTTGCATAAGTGTTGACTCATCAAATTGGCATAATTATATATCACAGACAAGCCATTCATTATGGCTTGGAAGTGGACTCCTCACCCCCAGCTGCCCACGGGCAGGGCCTGCAGAAAGTGCAGACTGGGCAGAGCTGCTGCAAAAGGCACAAAGCCCAGATGAGGCACCCGGATGCCATTTGAGTCTGTGCTATTGAACTTAGCACGGGCTACTGCATGCTGCAGGGCCCTGTGTGATGGAGGAGCCCATGTGGGGGCGTCTCTTCCCAACATGCTTCCTGCCCTCACCAGTCATGCAGGGATGGAGCCACTCCTGCTGGAGGATGGACCTTAGAGGTGGGCTAATTAGGTAACCTTAGCACCTAATACGGAGTGACCTACAGGGCTGACTGCCACGCTGGGCACTTCCTGTGCATCGTTACATTTAATTTTCACAACTTTATGACATAAATAGGCATTAGAATTGCCCCCACCATGCAGATGAGAACCTGCCATTCAGGAGCTTGGAGCAACTCTACTGGGTTTGCAAAGCCAGAAAGAACTGATTTCCAAACTGTTCTACCTGTCACTGAAGTACTCGGCCATCATCCAATTCTGCTTTCTGAACTTACAAAACTAATGACAACAGTTATTAAAAAGCGCCGTTAATGCTTACGTTTTTTTTCTCTTAATATTTGACCAGTTTTGCATGCTTCTATATGGTAATCTGAACAACTAATTTGAAGACAACAATATGCAATATAACAACCATTGTTGAATTCCTCTCATTCTGTTTAGTGAAATTTCATATCATTTCTCATAGTTTTTTTATTACTATCTATTTTTTTAAATAGCTAATCTGTAGTGGGTACATGTTATGATCAGATGCTGGACTGAATACTTTAGTTATGCTTTTTTATTTAACTCTGACCAAGGCTCCCTATAAGCACTGAGCCAACCCATCTCTCCCTGAACACAGACTCCATGAGCCCTTGACGCACATCAAGGTGCACGAGTTTGTCAGACTGAGGACAATATGCCACGCTGTCCCGCTAGATCTAATTTACTTAATATTTTTGTAAAATAAAAATAAGTCTTGGGGCTGGAGAGATGGCTTAGTGGTCTAAAGCACCTATTTGGAACAAGCTTAGCAAAGCACAGGGACCGCGGTTCAATCCCCCAGCACCCATGCCAGCCAGCCCCGCCCCCTGGTGGGCTGAGCTGGCCACACACACACACACACACACACACACACACACACAAATAAATAATTAAAAAAATAAGTCTTATTAAACTCTTAAAGGTTAAAATTAAGTAAAACAAAGTCTAAGATATTATCTTTTTAAATTTAAAGATGGCACTATTAAACATTTTTTATGTTTTATTTGGCAAAATGCATAGCTCACCAAAAGTCTTTCTGTGGAAGGGGTTGGCAAATGTTAGTGGGTTATGAAATTCAAAAGTCTCTAAGCCTATTCCTTAGGCACAAGAGGAAGCCAAGATCCAGAGCAGTGAAAGTCCTCACCCAGGCCTCAAGGCGGGTCTGGGCTAATCCAAGGCCCTAGCCAGGTACCTTTCCTCCAGCACAGCTGAGTCTCCACCCTCCATCAACTTGAGCGCCATTTCAGACACACAGTGAGGATTTAGTCCTCTCCTCAGCTATTCTATCAACCGTTCTAATGCTCCAAACCCTCTGACTTCACACGCCAACCAAAGGCACCACCAAAGTGCCAAGAGTTACCTGGGCCGTGTCCTTTGGTGGTCAGCGTCCTTGCAAGGGTTGCGGTCCCATCTCTCTGTGCAGTTGGAGCAGGAGTGACCTTGGCTAATGTGAGAAACTAACAGTAAGGATGAGGCTCCCTCAAGAACAAGGAGTTTGTTTCAGGAAATCAAAGGGGCAGCAGCAAAATGCTGAAGCACAGTTGGTAAAGAGCAGCACAGCGGCAGCTTCTAACCCTACCTCCACGGCACCTGGTCTGAAGATCTGTATTAAATGACTCACAGAACCATTCCAGCATCCTGTGGTACAGATTGTCATGTTTTAGGGTACAGGAGGTCACAAAGTTTAAATAACTCGACCATGATAACAATTTGGTAAGAGGCACAGTAGGCTCTGAATTTGGCCCCATCTGGCAACAAAGTCTGCCCTGTAACAGTCCTGACTGAACACGTGGATTAAGCCTCATAAAACACTAATGCTCAGCTTCACCTCCAGAGATGCTGATTTCTCTGGATGGTGGGTAGAGACTGAGCACACCTAGTTATTGAGGAAAAAAATAAAATAAAATAAACCTCTCCAGATAATTCTAAGAAGCTGTGAGTCTAGTCCTTTCTTCCTGCTCTGTGGATCCTGCCAAGTTTCAAAGAATGTGGAGGCTCTTATACCTCACCAAGCATCCTAGACTTAGGATAGGTCTTTGCCCCCCAAACACCTCCAGCTGTAATTAGGAGGACAGAAGAGAAAAAGATTCATGTGTTTGTATGACCCACGTTCAAAGGCCTACTCACATGGTGTGATGACCAAGTGTTTGTTGAATTTGTGGTCATTCATTATGCCGGGGAATTGGATCCTGCAGCAGTAGGTTCCGCTGTCACCAAGAGTCACGTTCGTGATGGTCAAGGACACGTCTCCGTTGTAGAGGCTTCTCTGTAGCATGTATCTTCTGGATGTCCTAAATGTCACACTGCCTCCATTAGTTCTGAGCAGCACACTGTGACAGTCTGACAGAGGACAGGCTCCCCTGCCCCAGCACACAGGCACAGGATGCCCCGAGGCTGGCAGGCGGTACGTGCAGAGCAGCTGGGCATTCTGGCCCAGCTCCACTGTGGTCACCTCCTCCAAAGACCCTGGAGAGGGAAAGAGCACAAGACCATGAAGGGAGTGCATTTCAGGGCGACTGCAAGGAATGCCTTACAGAATAAGGACCAAGTCCCTGCTGGGGTCCCGGCTGAAGGTGAGCGACCTGCCAGCGCTTCTCTGACAGCTGAGGCATCCGCATCACTGGGAAGCCCTGCTCACACGTGAACCATGAGCCTTGGCCACCAGAGCTGCTAGCTCAGCTAGACTGCGCTGCAGCAATGAGCCTTGTGTTTCTAGCAGTTCCCCGGGCTGAGGGTCCTGGTGCCTTTCTCTGAAAACCATCGATCTAGGAGAGAGCTATGGAGTAGTTCTGTGGCCATTGGAGGACACAGGTGACAGGGACTGACAGTAAGAAAAGGGCATTCTCAACCAGGAACATTTTACATCCATCATCAAAGGATGGCTCTCAAGACTGGGGGCGCTGGCACGTGCCTGTAATCCCAGCTCTTAGGAGGCTGCAAACAGGAAGATCACCATGAGTCCAATCTAGTAGTGAGACCTTAACACCCTGTAGAGCCTTCGCTAAAATTTAAAAAAAAAGTTTAAAAAGGATGGCTCTCTAAACACGAATCTCCCTGTCTCTGAAGCATGAGGCATCTGGACATGGTGGCACATCCCTGTGTCCCCAACAGCCAGGCATCCTGAGGTAAGAAAATTGCAAATTTAGGCCCAGCCTGGGCAAAGAGTAACTTAAGTGTTTGGAGGTGGTTTGTGTGTTGCTGCTTGATTGGTTTGTTTGCTTTGGGACAGGTTTTGTTACATAGCTCAGGCTTGCCTTGAATTCACGGTATCCTCCTGCCTCAGGCTCCCAAGTGATGGGATCGTAGGCATGTGCCACCACATCCAGAAATAGTCAGACTGTAACTCACTGAGAAGGCCCTGTGTTCAATTCCTAGAACCTTGATAGAAAGACAGAGACAGAGACACACAGGAAGACTGAGGAGAGACAGAGACAGAGATAGACAGACAAAGACAGAGAGAAGAATGCACAGTAGGAAAAAATGAAAAAAAAAAAAAAAAAACAAATCTGAAAACCCTTGGCCAGATCAAAAGTTTATATATCTGAAACTCACATGTTGCTTTGAAATTACAAATTAATTCCTTTATAGCACATATGCGCACACAGAGAACTACCTGGTAAAACAGTCAAACAGTAAAAATGATGTATAAAAAATATAACTTCAGGGCCAGGGAGATAGCTCAGTGACATTGGCACCTGCCTGACAAGCACAAGGTCCTGTGTTTGATCCCTGATACAAAAAAAAAAAAAAAATCACGACCTCCCCTCCAAATCTTTCCATTTCGCAGCTCCCCTTCGTACAACGTGTACATTAGCAAACGTCCCCATGTTCCTTCTCCCTTACAATGTACACACACAGAAGTCTGATGGACACATTCTTCTGTTCCCGTGTGTGTTCCCACAGCCTTATAACTTGTAGGCACTCTGTGTCCGTATGTTCAGTCGCGCCCACTGTGCCTATTATGGACGTAGCACAATTACCTACCTGTTCCCCAGCGATGGACACTCAGGCTGCTTCCAAGCTTGTGCTACTGCAGGCACAAGGGGGACACGCCCGCCTTGTCCTCCTGTGCTCCCCGCCCCACGGCTCCCCGACTGTAAACTCCCAGGCCCACCCACACTTACTTGTAAGCAGTAGGAGCAGCAGCAGCAGGACACACTCAAAAGAAGGAGGTGAAAACATGAGTTCTTCAGAGGAAGGTCCCAGGAATGAGCGCGTACGCGGTGTGACTCTCCCGCTGAACTGCTGCTTCTCCAACTAACCACTTCAGCACAGTCGCAAGCGGCAGCCGCTCCCGCTGAGCCCCAGCCAGCAGGCACGCTGTCTGAGGACCAGGATTTCTATATTAACACTGCTAAATCTATGCTGAGAGGAAGCCCCGGCCGTGTCATGCCACGCGCACATATCCTGCAACCGCTGGGAGGCTTACGCTGTTGCAGCCACAAAGAGGAAGCAGTGCTACCTACAGTGGGAGGAAAGTGCTAGTCATGGCCAGTGGAGAGGACACTTTAAAATCGCAGATAGAGCGGAGCCTGGCAGGGCCTGTAATCCCAGCACTTGGGAGGCTGGAGGATCATTGTTAGTTCAAGACCAGCCTGGGTTATAAGATGAGCTTAAGGCCAGCCTGAACTGCTTAGTGATAGACTATCCCAAAAAGACCAATAATAATAATAGTAATAATAATAATAATAATAATAATAATAATACAGATAAAACAGGACTGAAATGGAGCACATGCAAGTCTGGCTGGATATAAGAGAATATAAAATTCAGACATGCCACTCAGGCTCCATGTAGCCAGGTCTGTGCTGCCCAGCCTCCCTGAGGCACCCTCTTTGTGACTGGCACTAAGCGAGTTGCTGGAGAACACAGCAGTGAATGCTGTGGCGTTTGCCCTCCACTTGTGGACCATTTCCATTCTAATCAGGACTGTAATACTTACCCTCGCTCTGGCCCAGGTTAGGCTGTGTCCTATATAATCTTGCCTGTTCTGAGTTCTACCATTTGCAAAATTTATAAAACGAGGAAACTGTGTTAGTTAATATAGCACAGCTCCATGGTCTAATATTTTGACTTTGACCTTCACACTTTCAAACTCTTCCTCTTAGGTTTGATTTATTTATTTATTTATTTATTTATTTATTTATTTATTTATTTATATTAGGAATCGAACTCAGGACCTTGCGCTTGCCAGGCAGGCACTTAAACAGCTGAGCTATCTCCCCGGCTACTCTTCCACTTAGGAAAGGGGTGTTCCTTACTGCAAGGCCTCTTTTCTCCTACATTGAGGGTAACTGAAAACTTCATACTCAATATTCTGCTTCATCTCATATACAAGGCACCTCCTCTCTCCCAACCTGTGGGAGTTTGGGGCACAAACTGGCATGAAGTGCTTAGTTCTAGCCACTCCGTTCATTACAGAGGTGACGTGTCACGGCTAGACGAGTACTCCCGGTCCTGGGAAAACAGCTGTTATCTGAAAACTTTAAAAACCAAAGGTGCTTACAAAAGGGAAGTCAGTTCAGCTCACCAACTGAGTGCTTTGGGAGAAGAAAACTAAAAGGCTCCCTCTGTGCCTTGACTTCTTGAGTTTCCTTGTT
This sequence comes from Octodon degus, assembly GCF_000260255.1. Classification (NCBI taxonomy): domain Eukaryota; kingdom Metazoa; phylum Chordata; class Mammalia; order Rodentia; family Octodontidae; genus Octodon; species Octodon degus. Next base: position 13,084,607 of record NW_004524605.1, read on the forward strand.
ACCTTTATGTCATTAAATGTGCTTAAGATAAAGAAATAGCCAGTTTGTTCAACACAGATACTTCCATAGCATCATAGATCAGTAGTTACCCAAGAGACCAGAGTCAATTTTCTCATCTTACAGACAAAGGAAATGAAACTCAGGAAGACAGATTTGTCCAAAGGCACATGATTGGTGGCTCAGAATAAGAATACACGTCCCCTAAAGTCCGGACACGGCCCTGCTGGAAACCATGTTGCATGAATCTAGCATTTGCTTCAATATTCTGGCCCCAGAAATAATAACAACTAGCAGATGTTCATGTGGGAGTGTAATGTGGAGTGGATGAAACCTGGTTACACTCCCCCCACACCACCAAGGCAAGTCTCTTAAAAGCCTCAGCCTGCAGTTTTTGTGCTTTGTTTTCATTCTTACCACTGCTTCTGCCTAACTCTAGAATTGGAGCTGACATAAGCTTTGTAAAACACTGACAATGTATTCATGTACCAAAGTCTACACAGGAAGAAGCCTAGAGGTCTACTCTATCCCTTTCTATTGTGTGTAAGGCCCACTAGGGAAAATTTTTAATCCCTGTTAGCATTTTTAGGCTTAGTAATTTTTATAGTTCTATGGATTAAATCTAGGCCCTTGTACATGGTAGGCAAGCTCTGTACCACTGAGCACAGATTTGGGGGGAGTTACTTTTTGTTTTACGACACATTAATTCAGCATCATGATCAGACTTACATTTAGCAGTCAAGTGTATGTAGAAAAAAAGACATTAAAGTCCTTTATTAGAATACTTTATACTTTCCATAGACTAGAAACAAAAAAAAGCATAATACATTCATCATAAATATGTCCTTGAGGGGCCGGGGAGATAGCTCAGTAGAATAAGCGCTTGCCTGGCAAGCACAGGGTCCTGAGTTTAATCCCCGTACCACAAAAAAAAAAAAAAAATATATATATATATATATATATATATGTCCTTGAATTTTTTTGACCATATACATGAGTACTGTCTAAAATACATCTTCTTTGTAGCAATGAGGCCCTGCTACCACTGCACTTATCTAAGCTGTCTCTTGTTTATTCTTTAACAGCTAAGTAATACTTAGTTCTTTTTGAATGTTGGTCATGAGACTAGACAACATGACCAAAAGAGGTACGTCTAGCTCACACTTTCAGAGGTCGAAGGGCACTGGCTCTACTCTGGGGAAGACTTCACAGAGGACAGGGCCACTAGGCAGGACCTGTGAAAAGGGAGATATGACACAGCCACACAGGACGCCAAAGCCAGAGGAGGGAACCGGCTTGTTCTCTTTTGACAACGTTCTTAACCACGAGCTCAGGGCTCCAAGAGAATTGTCACAATCCCACTCAAGGGTGACTTCCCCTCTGAACCACCCAGCCTCTAGCACTCACCTCTTACAGGCCCCTCTCTCTGCTGTCCCACCCTGGGGATGCGCCTCTGCCACATGGACCTCCACAGGACAGGCCTCATCCAAGCCAAGCAGCAGTGTGTTCACAGGCATCTCTCCAATCGCTGCCCCCCACTGGCTTACACACCTTTTCCCTGTGAAATGGCTCATATTGTAGGGGTTGTCTATTTCCCTGGGATGTCACTAATTTTCCCCTTTGCTTTGTATCTGGCAATAAAATTTATCCCTAGTGTTTTGTTCAGATTCGAGGTTGACGCTTTTAGCAGAAATTCACAGCTAGTGCCCTGGGCTCTACAATCCTTCTCAATCGTGACTGTCCCACATTCAGAGATGCTAAGCTGGGCTGCGTCTAACTTTCTTTTGTAATCTTATATTTTGAAACTCCTTTAATTTCAGCTCTTATAACATATCTTCTTTCTTTATGACAGCCAGATAGATTCATTAAATGAAACTATTGGGTGAAAAACAAATGTTTTTCTTTCCTTTTCAAATAGAAGGTCTCAGTTTCTTCACTTGGAAAAGTACTCATAAGAGAGCCATCCACAAACCATGATTGTACAATTTTAAACAATGAGTTGTTGTTTGTTTGTTTGTTTTTAACAAGTCTTTGGAATTTTTTTTGTTGGTGGTGGTTTTGGTTTTTTTGTACCAGTGATCAAATTCAGGACCTTGTGCTTGCTAAGCAGCAGGCGCTTAGACCTCTGAGCTATCTCCCTGGTCCCTAGAAATATTTTTTGACAAAGAAGTTTTTTTGTATTATAATTAATTTGCTTATAAATTGTGTTTAGAAAGCTGCGCCACACATTTTCTTGAGGGCTAATTGTTAACTATTAGTTATAGTTACATAAAGATACTCTGCCAGAGTTTTTTTTTTTAATGTATCAGTTATTTAATTAGGTTCTTAGTAAGAAATTTAGAACACTAATTTATGAGGATAAATTCCATTTGTCAGAGCAAAAACAGATCACAGGTAGCCCCAGAGCTGAGGAACAGCTTTGTGTTTGCTAAAATCTGAGTCCACCACTTTCTGATCCACCTTGCACTGCTCTGAAATCTGGTGTCTCTCTTTCTCAGTGTCGAAGATCTTGCCCTCCTCGTGTCTGGGTTTCCACAGATTCTTCTTCTTGGGGGTTGAGCAAAGTGTAGTCTCTCTCTCTCTCTCTCTCTCTCTCTCTCTCTCTCTCTCTCTCTCTCTC
>NW_004524605.1:13087428-13094964 GCF_000260255.1 Octodon degus
AGAGGCCCAGTCACAAGTAGCAAGCCACTGTCCAACTGCTTCAGGAAGACCCCTCTCTTGCCTCTGTGACCCCTAGTGAGGATGATCAAGATGATTCCAGCGTGATGCTACCTCGAAGTTTCCTCACATGCTGACTGAAGGGTTTCTTGCTGTGACTCATGAGCTTTCAGAACACATCTTCAGTAGGGTAGTATCTAGGCATTTTTCAAACAGAGTATTGTTTTCCCCCTTAATTAGCAGGAAAAGTGGCAGAGGATATCAAACTCTTGAAAGATAGCCTCCAAGCTCAAAGAGGAAACATTAGAATTATGCATAATTACAATTATCCAGTAGAGAACTAAGGAGACACGTGACAAAATTCAGAAAGTTACAGAATTTCATCCTGGTAAGGAGATAGGAAAATATGAGAAGATACAGAGGAGACTGCCTGGAAAAGCTCATTCCAGTAGAGATCTACCCCAGAGGCTAGGGAAGGACCACGAGTGGGCACTGGGCAGTAACCACAGTGACTGCAGACTGTGCGGGTCCCTGCGCATGCTAGACTCAAACTTCAATCACTACCTACCAGATTACATGGACTGTTAATCTCAGAGACCCATAGGCTGGATAGGAAAAGGCTAAATTAAACAATGTGAAGCTAAATTTCGAGACTTCCAGACTGTAACTAAACATATCACTTTAAAGCTAACTGCTACTTCCTGTGTTTGTGCAGTACCTAAAGATATGGCATATTTACTGCAGATGTTCATGACAAATCAGATTTAAAAAATTAAACAAAGACTATGATCCCAGTTTCGTGAAATAACTTCTATGAATATAATGGATCTTTTCTCACATGTTTTTCTATATACCTCTATAGAAATATAAACATATTTGCTTGTGGGTCACTGATGTAGTCTTGTCTAAATTTTTAGGTTTAGTATATGCATATTATTTATTGATTTATAAATAAATGATTTATTGAACATTTTTAAAAAAGAAATATAAACATTAACTCCTTCTTGATGTCAGTGTATCCCACTGATACATTAGCAGAAAAAAAAAAAAAAAAAAAAAAACTCCTACAACTGGAACCCATATGGAATCCAACAGAAGATGCGCCAGGTTCAGTCCAGCAGATCTCAATAGAAGAATAGAAAATGCGAGACAGAGCCCATGTCTGCGGGGGCCCAAGGGACTTGCCACAGTGAAGCCCTGAAGGGACTCAAACTTCCAGATTCACCGAGGAGCAACAAAGGCGCAGCACTGTGCTGAGCACAGGGTTAGCTTAGCCAGGCGCAGCGGCCACGTGGCTGAGTTGCCAACTCCCACCTGACTGTGCCCCAGGGAGCTCCTTGTCTCCCCACGAGGCCCATCTCTGCTCGAGTGGGCAGAGCGCCCTGCGATATTCCAGCTCCTTGGAATCAGCAGTCTCCCGCCCGCCCCCTCCAAGGGGGCAACGCTGACCCAGTGGGTACTGCAAAGATCTGCACCAAGATACCTCCGTTAAGCCCTCTGTCACCGCGCTGTCTCAGCCTCGCACGGATGTACTTTTTGTGTGTCTCCATCCTCATTTTTCCGAGGTACTTCAACATTTTTGCCGCCTGCCTCCAGGTCCCGGCACTGAGTGGAGTATTTTACACAACCTGCATACTGGACATACATGAAAAATTATTTCAGGACCTTCAGAACATTTAAGGAGAAATTCCCCACCACCGCTGCCCGCCTCTCAGCACCATGTGAGCGCATCCTTGGGCTCATTTGCAGCGCTCGCGTGAGAACAACCTGCCCTCACAGTGAGCCAATGTTTTGCTCATGTGGCAAACGACAGAAAACCCACCTCAGTGGCTTAACAGTGTAAAGTGTAACTCAGGGTTGCTTACGGCTTGATTCGGTGGCCCCCAGGGAGGTCACCCAGAGCTCTGGCTGAAACCAGCGCTCACTCGAATCCGGCACCGGATCCCTTCTCAGCCTGCTCGCACCTCGCCCACACACACAAAACCCGCCCGAGCCCACCAGGACACAGCCTCTGGCTGCCCCCACGCCCACTCCCCCATTCACACTCCCCAACGGTCCATCTTAGATTGCAGACTCATCCCCAAACAACCACCGGGTCCAAAAGGCCAGCAAGACTCAAGCCTGACTCAAGCCTGAGTCACTTCCTCATGCCTCTCCTCCTGAGAGTGAGAGAATAGCTCCCCATACTGCAGCTGCAATTGAAAGGAAGCCGGGTGGAGCGGGACAAGGCGCCAGCTACATGGAGGATGTCAGCTGACAGAAATACTGCTCGACTTTACAGACATATAAATAAAGATCTTTTTAAAGGGCTGGAGACACATAGCCCCATATGAAAGCGCTACATTCAGTCCCAAGGCAAGCAAGAATGAAGAGAGAGAGAGAGAGAGAGAGAGAGAGAGAGAGAAAGGTGTATTGAAAGGCAGGATGGTGCCAAGCACCTTCTAGAGCAGAGGTCTATAATCCCAGCACTCTGGCAGGCTGAGGCAAGAACATCACAAGTCTGAGCCCAGGTTGGCGATTTAGCAACAGCAAGACCTTGTTCCATAGAAAACTAACATGGGGGGGGGGGTTGTAGCACAATATGAAGGCTCTGGACTCCTTCCATGTCCAGTACCACAGAGAACCGAAGGGGAAGGGTGGAGAAAGAACAGAAAAAAGAGAAGAATTGCCTGTGTCACCACTTGCCCTCAGCAATGTGCAGAGATTTCCCCAGTTCTGAGGAGAGAGAGGGAATTCACTCCACACCTGAGGCTGGAACCCAGTACTAGGCCCACCGTAGTGAAACCCGGTGCAGAGCAGAGCCCCAAGATTCAGGTCCAAACCTGTACCTGTGAACTGGAACTTTGTACCCAGTTCCAGTGGCTCCATTAAGGGACAACTGCTACCCCTTCTCCCAAGCTTAGGCATGGCGGGGGAGGGGGAGGGGGTGGTTCAAGACTCCGCACACTGTGGAGCAGGACACAGAAGTTTACACAGGGCTTTGCCCTAGAAGTCGATTATCAGGCCCACCTTGGTGAGATCCAGCATGAGGCAAAAGCAGCAAATGCTCAGGGAGACAAGGAGCACCCCTTGCTAAGCTAAATAGATCTATGTAATTAGCCATGGCAGAGACAGCCCATGGGGAGACAAGGAGCTCCCCAGGGCACAGGCAGGCGGAAGTTGATAACCCAGCCACGAGGCCGCTGCGCCTTGCTAAGCTAAATACCTTTATGTAATTAGCCACAGCAGAGCTCCCAGAGAAAGCCTCTGGACCTACCATGGTGTTGGAAAAGAGACGTGCACACCGGTAGAAGAGCGTCAAGTTTTGTCCTGTGTCAATGCCAGCCTTGGGCTGGGCCTGGAGCACCGTTCATGAGACTGCTGCAGTGAGACTCAGGGGCAGGACCAGGCTTAGCATCAGGGCTGGGAGCAGAACTGCCTCTGTCAACTCTCTCTAAACCTTGGTTAGCGCAGCTATCTTCTCCAGGCAAGCAAGACAACCACGCTCTGGATGTGCCCCGCACCCTGCAGAGACCTGCATTTCAGCCTGCATAGCTGCCAGCTGTGGCACAGGCCTCAGCGTGCCCCTAAACTGTGCAGGTCCTTGTAGCTGTGAGGCTCAGTCCACCAGCCTAGCTGGTCAAGTGCTCGCTTGTTTTACCCCAACCGCAGACAATACAACGTGGTCTGTTTGCTGGGGGCAAGACAGAATAGCAAGCACAGATCTTCGTCCTGGAACTTGGTACTGGAAGATCTTAATAGATCTCCTCCCCAAGCCCAACTACGGCCAGAGCTTCTGGAGTAGATCTAGTGGGATCTAATGCCAAAGGAAGACAAACAGCCCAAATCTACCAGCTTGAAATACCTATGGCTGTTTACACATGGTGGACATGAGTCCACTTCAGTAGCAGACAACCCATAGTACTTTGGGCTTTGTCTTGCCCCAGTTTGAGAGAGTCAGAGGAGGATGGAGGCTCAGCATGTAAGCCAGCTTTGCAATGCGCTGGTGGCCAAGATCCAGCACAGGAGCTTGGGGCTGACCCATTCACAGTGATTGCCCCAAGCAGAATTTCTCAGCACCTAACCACAGACTGATGACCCAACTCAAGCATCTAGGCCCACCCTGAGCCAAGAAAGGCTGGGAGGACAGATTAGCCTAAGCAGCCTCATGGTTCTTTCTGAACAACACACGAACAGCGTATGAGGGACGCATCTGGGCTTGGGTTCCCCCAGTACTGAAACAGTGACAACACACCTTCCACAGGCTCCCGGCAAATCTGGACCTGAGTCCCAGCTTGTATTAAAATAGCAGGAGTTACTACAGGCTCAGAGAAAACAAGCCTTCTTAGAATTTCTGGAAAGAAAGGCACAAAGTCAGATTCGGGAGAGTGGAATAAACACCCAGATGGTGCGGCCTGCCAAGGAGGATTCAGGGCTTCAGGAGCTCATGCCTTACCTAGTACTCAAAATAGGTTTCAAAACTGACCAGAGAGTAATCAGAATGACAAAACGCAGAGAATTTCTGACAAGTGTCTTAAGGAAAACTAAGGAGCTTGGGAAACCACAGAGAACGAGGGCTGGAGATACAGCTCAGTGGGGGCTCAGGTGCATAAGGCTCTGGGTTCAATCAGCGATAACATAAAGGAGGGCACACAGAGAAACATTTCAATGCTCTAACAGAAACAGAGAAGGAAGCAGTATTGTAACAGAAACAGATGGAAGAAACTTACAGAAAATCAGTTTTTCAGCTATAAATACACTCAGTGAAATTAAAACATAATTGAAGCCATCAGTCGCAGTATATACTAGACAAAAGAAAGAATTAGTAACCAGGCACGGTGGCACATACCTGTAATCCCAGCACTCAGGAGGCTGAGGCAGGAGGATTGTCGCAAGTTGGAGATCAGCCTAGGCTACAAAGTGAGCTCTAGGCCAGCCTGAACTGCGTAGTGAGACCCTGTCCCAAAAAGACCAAAAGGGGAGAAAAAAAAAGTGAAGAAAGAATTAGTGAGATCAAAGACAGGCTGTTCAGGAATACATAACGAGGTGCTGGGAAAGTAGTTCAGTGGTGTTTGTCTAGCATGCACAGGGTGGATTTGACCCTCAGCACCCCCACCCTCCCAAAATAGGACTGAAGAAAGCTCATGGAAAATTTTAGACAGTGTTAAAATTACAAATATTCAGCCAATTCGGATTTGCAAAGAACTTTAAGAGTATCAAGAGGGGAGGGAGCTTACTAAAACAAACACCATGACAATTTGTGTTCATTTATGCTTGTAATCCCAGCAGATAGATGTGGATACCATGTAGAGAAATCTTTCCATTCATCCTTTGTAAAGGCAGACAGGCTATCTACATCCTTTGTAATGCCTATCAATTTATTTCTTTACTTATTTTATTTTTTGTCTTTTCCAGAGAGGGTCTCACTGTGCGGCTCAGGCTGGCCTTGGGCTCACTTTGTAGCCCAGGCTGGTCTCTACCTCACAGTGATTCACCTGTCTCAGCCTCTGAGGGCTGGGATTACAGAGGTACACTGCAACACCCAGCATGCCTACCAATTTATAATCAACTTATTAAATTAAAAATAAAAAACAAAGTTGGAGGAAATTTGTCTGGCTTGTGTTCAGCCAACAGAGCAGTTCAGGTGAAGCTTGGCATCTTTATTATGCTGAATCAGTAAGTGCGGTTTTTGATAGGTTCCAGCCTGAGGACAGGTCGCTAGATTATCATGGCCCTGATCCAGCGTGGCTGAATCCCAAGGCAGCAGCTCATCTTCCCAGTGACCACTTCCTCCTCCTTCCCCGCTCCAGCGCTGGATACAGCTTCTATTTACCTTTCCCACACAGGCATACAAGGGAGCCCCCCCCCCCGTCAGCTCCTTGTGCATCACCGAACCTGCCCTCAAACTCCGCATGGAGCAAGAGCCCATAAGGTCTCAGCCTCCCTGCTTCAGGCCGGAGGACCTGCCCATCTCCCTGCCCATCTCCTTGCCCTCCATCCTGTCTTCAGAGGGCTCCTCTCTCCCTTATTTATGCTCCTCTGCCTTACCGCTGCTGCCAGCGCTGCAGTCACAAATAAAACCTGTTTTTCTCTTCTTACATTTCTTTTAATATTTCTCAACAAAATTTTAAAATGTTCTCCACAGAAGCCTTCATCTTATTCCTAGATTTATTTCTGTGTATTTCATATTATCATTGCTATTTTCCATAGTTATGGAGACAGGGAGATTTGTAGGAAGGGACAAGACAGGACAAAGGCCTTATTGTGCTTTATTTAAAAATCAGCCCTCCTATGGCAGCGTCTGACCTCAGGCACAAAGAATGAGGAAGAAGGAGTTCCCAGGTGATTAAATTATCTATCCATAAATCCCCTACCCATAATCCTATCCACCACCACCAAAGGCCCAGAGCCACAGGCATGAAGAAATTGAGGAGGGAGCTGAAGACAGCCACAGAGCCAGTCAGGTTCCAGGACCCTACATGGGTAGAGAATCTGCAGACAAGTCTCCAAGAGAATTCCACTCTTCAGTGCTCCCTGCTATTCCAGAGCAGCTGGCTGTCTCCTTTCCCTCTTCCCCCACCTTCGCATAACCTGTCTTCTTTTACATAAAACCCTGTTTCCTTAATTTATGCTGACACTGGGAGCTGCATGTCCCGGTAGAGTAGTGCCGTGGCGCGGCAAGCACCCTCCTCCAGATGTGCAGCACCACGGTTACATTTATTTTCCGACTGTGGACAATATATTAAAATAAATTTTAAGTATTATTTTTCTCAGCAATTAGTAAATAACAATAAATTATCAAGATACTGTATTAAATTTTCTATGGTGACATTTTCTACAAATACAATTTGTTTTCTTTTTCTTTTGTGTTACAGGGCTTGCTACGCAATTCAGGCTCACCTCCTGTCTTAGCCTCCCAGTGCTGGGATTACAGGCATGCAACACCACGCCTGCTTTCAGGGCCTGTACAATGTCCCCCGTGTTCCGAGTCGGAACAGGATGTGTACTAGGAATTGAACCCGGGTCCTTGTGTTTGCCAGGCAGGTGCTTAGACTGTTGAGCTATCTTCCCAACCCTGTTTTCATTAACTTTTGGTACTATGCTAAGTAGTTAGAGAATCTAGTACAAATTCAGTAACAAGCCTATTGTGGTTTTGTATATATACATGCATATATGTACGTATGTGATTTAGGCTGCTGGCCTTGAACCCATCCTCCAGTTCTTTATTTTTATCTATTTACTTTTTTAGACAGAGTCTCACTAAATTCCCCAAAGTGGGCTTAAACTTGCAATCTTCCCATCTCAGCCTTTTATAAGGCTGGAATTATAGGCCTGCACCATAAAACCCAGATTTGATGACAGGCAAACTTATTTTATGCCTGTTCTCAAAAGAAAGGTCTCAGGTTTTGACCTTGGGCATTGAATATGCTACAGATTTTTTTTGGAACTTCGGTTTACCTTTTTAAAAAGTTCGAGGGGCTGGGGAGATAGCTCAGTAAAATAAGTGCTTGCCTGGCAAGCACAAGGGCCTGAGTTCAATCCCCAGTTCCAAAAAAATAA
>NW_004524605.1:13095303-13096170 GCF_000260255.1 Octodon degus
TATATAGACACACACACATTTTTTTTCCTTCCTGGATGCTAATTTTTATAAATTCCCTGTGGTTAGTGACATAGTTCAGCAGCTCAGTGCCTGCCTGGCAAGCAATAGGTCCTGAGTTCAATTCCTGGCACCAAAAAAAAAAACAGCTTATAAATGCCCTCTACATATCTATTGAGATAAGTGTATTAATCTATTACTTTGGCAGAATACAGTACTTAGTTTTCTGTTATGAAATGAACAGATAAGCCATGAAACGTTACCTTTTAATTAGTATACATTACTGGGCTCCGTTTCTTATTACTGTGTTACACTAGCCTCAAGGAGTGGGGAATCTCTCCCATTTTCCTACTGAGTCTGTATCCAATTAAAATAATTTTATTCTGTGTGTTTTCTGGCAATGTTGGCAGACCTGCCAGCAAAACTGTTTGAAGTTTTCTTTGTCAGAAGATTTTGACTACTGACACTTAAAAAGAAAAGAATCCTAGAGAACTGCTCAGGTTTCCTATTCTTAAGCCAATACTGCCAGTTTTCTAAGAATTGGCCCACGTTTCCCTAAGTTTCCAAATGTCCCATTGTCCTATCCGTATTATCCACAGACTCTTCCCTTCCATTTCTGCTCCTTATCATTCATGCCTTCCGCCTGTGTCTCGCGGCCGGTCCTCCTGCAGCAGGAAGCCAGAGCGAGCCCCAGGCTCAAGGCCCGCACCAGAAGCTGCAGTCACAGGCAGGCGCTCGGAAGGCTAAGCCATCCTGCCCGGCTGGTGAGCTCCCGGAGCGGCGGGTCTTCCCTCTCCTCAGTGCCGTGTTACAATGAGATGGGCACCAGAAGTACCACAGCCGGAGTTCCCAGGGAGGGCACCATGCCAA
>NW_004524605.1:13109452-13112004 GCF_000260255.1 Octodon degus
TCTCACTGTCACTGCGTGGATGACCACAGGTAAGCTACATAACATCCCTGAACCTCCACTCTGTCATCTGTAATACGTGCATGAAAATAATTGTCATTGTATCAGGCTTATTTAAAGGTAAAATTACTTTATGTTAAGGGATTAGAACCTTGCCAAAATGGACTATGTATATGTTTGCAACTGATTTCCCACCAGAATGAGTGTAAAACTCCAGCTCTTGCTCTAAATCCTGGGTATCTGCCTCCACCTGCTTCCCTACCTCCACCTCCACCATCACCTTACTGTAGATTAGCTATAATAGGTGTTCTCAAATTACATAGTTTAGCTGTAATAGGTGTTCTCAAATTACACCAGCTTTCTCTCTCCTAGAGATGTTTGCTTTGGTGTCTACAGTGGCCTCAGGGCCCAGAGAGGACTTTTCTCACACATGCTGCACAGAAGTTGCCTTCTAAAGCCCTCAACAAATGTTTCTTGCTCAATAATGTGGACCAGGTGTTTGGAGCAGGCAGTAAGAACATTCTTCTGAGGGTGCTGGACCTAGCGCCTTCAAAAATTAACTCAGTCGTATTATCTTTCTGCCATTTTTTCTCCCCTTTCCCACCCTCTCAACATTAAACCAGTGCCAGCCATCGAAAGGACCACAGCAAATGCTCATCACATGAATACAGTGATGAATCACTGGGGGCACCAGCTCTTGTGCTTTTGTGCCATGTTTAATTTTACTAATTAATGAAGTTTACAGGTGCGTAATTTGTAGTGGACATGGACAGTATGGTCAGCTCAGTGCCCCTTCCTTCCTGAGATCAACTGGTTCCTCCAGACATGGCTGTTAATGGGGATAAATTCTTAAAAGATCAGAGTCCCAGTGACTCAGGTGAAATCAGGTAGGCAATCCCCTTTGTTCCTCATGCCTAGCTGGTTTATTAGCCTCCCTTAAGTGTAGGTGGCTTTTTGTCCAGAGAGCAAAGGGTTTTTTTTTTTTTCTTTCTTTCCTTTTTCTTTTTTTTGAGTCATAAGGGAACTGTCACTTCTGAATGAGTAACATAACTAGTTTGACTTTGGATCACAGTTTAGACCATTTATAATGGTAATCACACTTCGAGCTAAAGAGATTTACATGGAGAAATTTAAATCTAGAGAGAAAGGAGAGCTGGAACCAATCAGGGCCCCCATGGAATACTAGGAGAGCAGGCAACTTAAAGTTTGTAGTTGAAGATGGCATGGTAGCGCACATCTGTAATCCCAGCACTTGGGAGGCTGAAAACAGGAGAATCACTAGGAATCTGATCTATGTAGTGAGACCTTGTAGACCCTGTCCTAAATACAGAATAAGTAAATAAATAAATAAGTAAATACGTAAATAAATAAATAAAGTTTGTACTTGAGGAGCTGGCAAGCTAGCTCAGTGGTCGACAGCACCTGCTTAGGCAAACTTAGGCAGGTGCAGGAGACCATGGATCAATCCCCAGCCCCACATGCCATGCCAGCCCCAATTCAGGGTGGGCTGAGTGGGCCAAAAATAAATAAATAAAAAATAAAAAAAGTTTGCACTTGAGAGGCAACTCACAGACTCGGGTAAATACAGAAATACAGTTCCCAACTTGTAGGGATTCAACTTATGATGCTTCAACTTCATTATAGTGTGATAGTGATAAGCCTTTGGTAGAAGCTATAATTCAAATTTGGATCTTTTCCTGGACTTGCAAGACAGAACAGTCTTTTGATACCCAAATGTAGGTACTGTTAGTATTCTGAGCTCCTCTGGTCTAGAATAGGCTATGTTTGACAGGTATAGTAAAAGCATTTTCCACCTACTATATTTTCAACTTGAGTCGGCTTACCAAGATTCAAACCCACTGCCAGTTGAAAAGCATCTGTTCTAGAACTTTGGAGCAGAGAGCAACATTCTCTCCACCTAAGTCATTAAAGTTGGTCTGTAAAGAGCACGAAGCTACTAGGGAGGATCTTGGGCTCAACCAACCTAACTCCATCTATACCATTTTTTTCCTCCTCAGAATCTGGTTGTTCACTTTATCCTTTGATCCTAAACTTCCTATCCTCCCCCAAAATCCAGCTTTCTGCTTCAGTATAGTTTTGTAACTATGCAATACTTTTTAATTATTGCAGAATCACCCGCAAATTTATTTATTTATATATTTGTATTTTAGGGAAGGGTCCACAAGGTGCTCAGGGTCTCACTCATACTGATCCGTCTGCTTGCAGGCACTTTAATCTGCTGAGCTATTTGGCCAGCCCTTCACCTGCAGACTTAACACTGGGGGCCTTGTAGAGAAAAATAAGAATCTTTGCTGTCTGGGCATTGGTCACTCCAAGTGCAATTTTTAGGCAATTCTTCCAGATATTTTATTTAGATGAATTTTCCAAGAATGTTTATACAACCTAATGATAGTAATATGGGCTGGGAAGGTACCTGCTCACATTTCTAAATCCCCTTTCATTTTGCTGTCCAAATCTAAACATACACTTTTGCTAACTGTTCTTTTACTAAGAGATAATCTCTATCTATAGAAAATATATTTTTTTCTTTTTTT
>NW_004524605.1:13112801-13114030 GCF_000260255.1 Octodon degus
GTCAGCTTCTGGCCTGGATGCTGCAGATGGAGTGGCCCAGGGCACTCAAACCCAAACACTACTTCTGTGCCATTATCCAAGGAAGTGTTTATCTGCTTGATTCAAATCTGCTTCAGGTCTGCAATGAGCATCTGGCCTCCCAAGGACAGAGGCTGGCTTTATGAATTCAGAGCCTTAGGCTTGGTTTCATAGGCCTGTGCAGTCCAAGACTTGTACAGGGCTTGGCGATGATCTTCCTTGCGAATCAGCTCCCTTTTGTCTCCATACTTCTCACCAGCTCACTCCCAGCTTGATCTCTGACATGTGTTGGTCTGGACTAAGGAACTTCCCAGTTTAGTAGGTGGGTGTGGGGGCAGAGTACAGGAAGGCCTGGCCTGAGGTTCGGGAGAGTGCGACCCGTTGGATTGGTATCCTTGGGCAAGCCACCTCTTTCTCCTTAACAAGAGTGTCAGGCAAATTAAATGGGAATTAAAGCACATTTGCTTCAGATGTCTCCTGACACAAAAGGAACCAGGCTGGAGGGCTTCAGGGGGCTCGTTTTGTACTTCCTGTGACCCAGAGCACCCTTACTTCCATTAAGCATGTCATATTTGTTTTTTGAAAACTGTATGATCTCTATGTGTCCTTTATATTTGATAGTGATTTTTCTATGAGTGTCCCCCTAAGTATGTATTGTAACAGCAGACAGATTAAGGCTGGTAATCTCATAGATTTCAGAGAGCAATTGAACAGTCATTTCCAATGCACAAGAAAGTTTTTATTCCCGGGGGTTAAGCAGAAGGCTCTAAGTCTGTAACCAGTCCACTGTGGAATGGACTTCACTGTTTAGGGCAGTTTTCGTTTAACACCAAAGTGAATGGAAAGTGCAGAGCACGCCCCGACCCCTGCTCAGCCCTCCCCCCCCATCAGCATGTGCCCTGGGGGGCTCGCCAACGTGACACATCCTGGCTCCTCCTCCGAGAGCACACCGTGGGGTTCGCTCTTAGAGCTACACCTTGCATGGGCTTTGACAAATGAGCAACAGTGTCCCTACCATTATAGGATGACACAAAGCAGCTTCTCTGCCCTACAAATCTCCTGTGCAGGACCTTGTCATCCCTTCCCCAGAGCCATGCAAACCACTGATCTTCTCACCATCGCCATAGTGTTGACTTTTCCAGAGTGCATACTGGAATCACGGCAGGCAGGGTGTTCCACGTGGCTTCTTTCACTCTGTAAAGTGAATAATA
>NW_004524605.1:13114130-13120924 GCF_000260255.1 Octodon degus
AGCCCAGGCTGCCCTTGAACTCATATACATTGTCCTGCCTCAGCCTCCCAAGTGCTGGGATTGCAAGTAGGTGTCACTATGACCAACCCAGAGCTGTGTTTTATTTAATGCACAATTGAACAGTCTTAGGTACCTTTAAACTTGTTACAACTGTCAGATCACTAACAGTAATTGAAAGCAGACACCAAAGAAACAGCAGTGATTTTTTTTTTAATTTTATTTATTTATTTGGGGGTGTGTGTGTGTGTGTGTGTGTGTGGCCAGCTCAGCCCACCAGGGGCGTGGGGCTGGCTGGCATGTGGTGCTGGGGGATTGAACCGTGGTCCCTTTGCGTTGCTAAGCTTGTTCTAAGTAGGTGCTTTAGACCACTGAGCCATCTCACCAGCCCCACAGCAGTGATTCTTAATCTGAGCTTGTCATACTCACATGAAAGGTGATAAAAATACAGCTTCCTGGAACTGTCTCCTTCAGCTGTGGTACAAGTTCTCACATGAGAACCCGGGTCTGTTTTGGAGACTCCGCTAAGAGTTAATGTCAGATCTCATGCACTTCGAGATCACTCTCCAGGCTTCTCAAGAGCATTACAACTCCTCAGCCTCCTCAACATACCGTCGTAAGTAAACACTGACTAGTAATGATGCCAGTGATTCCACTTTTTGTATTTCAGGACGTAAGCAGTGGCCCCAAACTCGCTTTGTGCTGTATCCAACACCCTCCACCAAGCTATAAGAATTGAAGGTGAGACAAATCTTTAGAGAATTGCTCAGTACTGTGCAATTAGGGTAGGGGCTGCTCCCTCACTCCAAGGGAAACTTGAAATCCTGAACTGGATTTCTGGAGTCTCTGGAGCCCAAAGGTCTGGGTTTTGGAGGACGGGTTGTTTGTTTGTTTTTGAGCCAGCATTTCTCCGTAGTTCACACTGGCCTTCAACTCACTATGCAACTCAGGCTGGCTTCAAACTTGCAATGATCCTCCTGCCTCAGTCTCCGGAGTGCTGGGATTATAAGTGTGCACTACCACACTTGGCAGCCCAAAGGTCTGGAGCTAAAAGTTAAGACTGGTGATCTACTATGGTACCAGTCTGATAAACAGGTGTCTTATTTGGGAAAACCCTGGTAAATCCAAAATTGGTGAAGGTGACAGATGTAAAGAGTTTCACAGAAGTAGCCTGTAGTTCGTTTAAACAGAACCGCACCAGTGTCAAGGACAGTAAAACTTTGACTTTTTTCCTTTTTTGAGACAAGGTCTATGTAGTTCAGGTTGTCCTTACATTATATTGCCCAGGCTGGACTCAAACTCATGGCAATACTCCTGCTTCAGCCTCCTGAGTGCTAGGATTACAAGCATGCACCACCACACCCAACTTTAGACCTTAATGAAACAAATTCTTTGCTAGAAACCAGATGAGTAAAAGGGCCAGCCAGATAGCTCAGCAGACTAAGGCACCTGCTTAGGCCAACACTAGGGGACCAGGGTTCCATCCCCATGCTGTTGGCCCCTCCCCCAGGGCACACTGAGATGGTGACTGAGACTGGATGTGGTGGCGCGCACCTGTAATCCCAGTGCTTGGGAGGCTGAAAACAAGAGGATCAGTACGAGTCTGATCTATGTAGTAAGACCCTGTAATAAATACATTTTAAAAAAAGAAACAAGTAATTAAAAGCAGACACCTAAGCAAGCATTACCTCTACCAATGGTTCTTATCCTTAAGCTTACATCATAATCACCTGGAAGGCTTAAAAACAACACAGCTTTCTGGATGCTGCCTCCAAGGCTCTGGAGTAGGGTCAGAATTTGTCCTCTGTACTGATGTGGCTGACCTAGGACAATTTGGGAATCATTGGCCTAGACAAAACCAACGTAGCAGAGAGCTCAGATATAAGACCACCTCTCCACCAAGACCTTCGTCAAAGAGGGATGGAGTGGAAGGAGGAAAAAAGTGCAAATAAAACCTCAGTACTAAAAACAAGTTTATTTTTTGCTCACATAAAATCAAATTTGCTCGGAGATGTGTAATTAACAAAAGCCCTAGTCCTCCTTGAAGGAACCAAAGTGACTACATTTTTGCCATCTTCCAGTGGCTTCTGAAGATATCCTAAATGCGCCTAACCTAACCAGGAAATGGTAGAAGAAAATGAGGATCGTGCAAGAAATTTTAATGAGGTAGACCTGGATTCCTACACGCATATTATTCCATTCTCCAAAACACTTTATACTTATAAGGCCACATTTTGGGTATGAAGTTCCTGACTGGGCGGCCACCCCTCAACATTACCTTAAAAGGAAGCAAAAACCTTTCATAGACAAAGGTCTAGCAGTCCCTGCTAACACTCCTTTTTCCTGCTGCAGACTTCCAGCCCTAAGTAAACCTGAGCTATTATAAAAGGAAATGTGGAATTAACTACATGGTCATCTCGATTACTAAAATGAATCCATGGAACTCAATTCATTATCTGAGTAACTGGCCAAAAGAACACTTAGGGGACCGCCACCCTGCCATTTCATGCAGGCAGAGAGAAGAGAGCAAGGGTGATTTACAGCTAGAGTCACAAGGAAAAGTCATATAACTCTACTGAGTTCTTCTCTTAGCATTTTATATTACTTTTTGAAGATAAAGCAAAATTTTTAATGAAGTTAAAGGTTTCATGATTCTACACGTACACCTCAATATCCTTTATTCATCATTGTTACAACAAATAACAAATTTACTTTTTCAAAGATGAAAGCTTCCTACTATGGAGGACATCTTCAGTTGTACTGCAACTTCAAAAATAGGAATCTCAAAAAAAAAAAAAAAAAAAAAAAGAAAAGAAAAAAATAGGAATCTTCCACACAATAGTAAATATTTTGCTTTTTAAGGTAATCACTCTTAACTGAGGTGCACTCAATTGGCTACTTTTATTATGCAGTGAAATTACTGCTTACAGTGTCACTGAAAAGATGGAATTAGGAAAAAAAATCCTTGTTTTTTGTTATACAGTACCTCTTAACACTAAAAGAAAATAAACTAATTTACAACACTATGTACCAAAATGAAACAAGAACAGAAAGCCCTTCAAGGTCTTTCATTCATTTCATCAATAAGGACACATAAGGCAGCATCTTTCTCTATAATCTGGTCCCTCCTGTGGCCTGAAGTTTCTCTTTGCTGTTCACTCTGTCCAGGACAGTTGTTGCTGTCATCAGCATCCATTGATTCAGTTTTTAATTTCATCCCTGCTTCTGAGTGGGGCAAATCATCAGGCAAAGAAGCCAGGCAATTCTGAATCATCTCAATCACTCGTTCTAGGTGCTTCTGAAACCTCTCTGCTGTCTCGAGCCGCTGGCGCTTCTGGACCTCCATCATGACTCTCAAGGTCTCTCGTGCTTGGTGGGGCCGGTATTCATTGATCAGGTGATGCACATGCACAAAGAGCAGCTTAAGATCTTCTAGTTTTTCTTCTCGTTTTATACTCCCAGGGCTCCTTATCAAGATATCTAAAAGGTCCAAGAAATTAATAAGGATAGACATATTGAGTTTTCTCAGTTCTTTCTTATGATCAAACTGCATAGGATGAAGCCGTTCAATTCCCTGACTTTCCAAAGGGCGGATGATAAGATCATCACATTGGAACTGGTTGCCAAACATCATGTAGCTGTCTTTAATTGGAGGGGGAGGCTTAGGGGCTAAGCCCTCCTGAATATTTTCATCTGTATACTCCTTGATGTACTGCATTGGAGGTGGAGGGAGTGCGCTCACTTGCTGTGGTTCACCCATGGTGGACGATCAAGAACCTACAGGAACAGACCAAAGGTTTAGGGTACAGCTGCAACACAATTCCACCTCATGTCATAACAACATTATTTCCTTTCTTCTTCTGAGAGTTTGGGGTTCAAGACAAGACGATCTCCTCAGTTTCTTTTTTTTGGTACCAGAAAGCAAACTCACACTCTCACACTTGCCACGCAGGCGTTATGCTGCTGCATTATATCTCCAGCCCTCTTTAGTTTCTAAAATTAGTATTTACAACAGGAAAAGGCTACCAGTCCTCTGTAGGAATTATATTCTCAAGGAGCCACGTATTTTCCCTTGTGTGTTGGTACATTTACACACATACACCAATTCCTCTTTTCCATTCCCTCTCTCTCCTGCAAGTGCCTGGTTGCCTTCCCTGCTAAGAATCTTCTGTCTCTCAATTCCTGTTATCTCTTATTTTTCTCTTTATTTACTCTGGATTTCTCTTTGAAGAAAAACCCTGATATTAATTTGTGTCTGAATTGTTTCACTTAATACTAGTTTCAAGCTGCATCCATTTTTGTACAGTAAGTCTAGCCTTCCTCATGACATACTGGTACCCTGTGGTGTAAATACCACATTCCCTTTATCCATTCATCTGTTGATGGGCACATGGGCCTCTGCTGAGAGTTAGCTACCATGAATTGTAGAACCACAGGGAATTCCACTTACTCCATTTCAAGAGTAGGTAATCTGAGTCCCACGCTCTCTTTAGACTGATCTGGTCAGTTTCAAGGTAGGGCAATGTCAGACAGGCCAAGTAACACATCTGGAATTTGTGCAATGCTGAGGGCAGGTGTGGTAATTCCAAGACCCACAGGCCAGGTGGTGTGCAAGGGCTGAGCGGAGAGACAAGGGGGCAATTTCCATTGCTGACTTTGCCTCTCCTCCTCTACCAAATGTTCATGCTGCTTGCCTTGCAACTTTCTCCATCTAACAGACCCTCCAGGTTTCTAACATTGTACCTGAGAACATTTCCTGAGGGGCAGGCTCTGTGATCCAGCAGAGGTCATAGGTTTGTTAGTTTTTGTTTTGGTTTTTTTTTGGTGGAACCGGGGATTGAACTCAGACCCTTGCACTTTTCAGGGAAGTGCTTATTCTACTGAGCCATCTCCCTGGCCCCAGAGGTCATAGTTTTTAAAAGAGTGCTCCTTTCAATTTCAGGAGCAAGCCCTTCCCTCCCTGTGCGCACTCCAGGATGCCCTACCTGAGGTGGAGGGCTCCCACTCACCATCTCTCAGAACACACCATCCCAGCCACTGCACAATTCCTATAGGTGCTAGGTCAGCAGCACCCAAGAGAATATGGGGCAATCTAAACACACAACTAACACATTTTAATTTGTCATCATCAAAAATGTAAGTGCTAGTAGGCTTGAAGCAACAATTCCACTTTCAGAAATTTATCCCATAAAATACTAGTATAAGAGGCCGGGGAGATAGTTCAGTGGAATAAGTGCCTGCCTGGTAAGCGCTAGGTCCTGAGTTTGATCCCTGGTACGGGGGAGGGGGGGGATTCCTTCACCATAAAATATTGGTACAAGCACACAAGGTTGTACACGAGGATGTTTAATGCAGCACCGTTTTTAAAAGGTGGGAAAAGCTTAAAATAAGCCATTTATCAATATGAGAACCGGGTGAAATATAATTATACTATAAAGAATTCATGGGTGAAGGGTTTATTAAAACTTACCTGATGTTGCAATTGATTACAACATGCTTATTTTTGTTACAAATAGTATATGACTTCTTTAAACTTTTAAAAAATTCACATTTACAGAAAAGTTAATGAATTTACAAAGAATATTTTATGTTCTTGACTCTAATTTTCCAAAGGTTAACCTTTTCCCTCCTCCTTGTGGTTTCTCATCCATTAATCCCCAAATATTTAAATGTACTTTCCTAAAACAAAAATATTCTCTTCTCATAGCGCACTACCAGCGCCAGACAACTAACCCTGATCTGGAAATTCAAAATAAAACTTGAGAAAGCCCTAGTTTCCCGCTCACCCAAGCTCTTCTTCAGCCCGCAAGCTCTGGGGATCCCCACAGGAAACCCATCACTAAAGGTGCCAATTCCCCCAAAACCAATACACAAGGGGCCATCGTTTTACACCTTCCACGAGCTACACGGTTCTGCGAGGGAAACACTATCGCAATTTACAGCTGAGGATTCCAAGGTCTTCCTCGCTTCAAAGCACCAACTTTCACCAATCGCTACGCCACGGGACGATAAGAACTTGCGCTACAGCAACTGTTTCTCTGCCCCTTCGAGCCTGAACTTTCAGGGCCGCCGGGGTGTCCGTTATCCACCCCAGGGGCTCTCGGAGCCCCACCTGCAGGGCCGCCCCGCCGCGGGGCTGCGGCTCAGGCCCCGAGACCCCGGGACCCGGCCAGGGGTTGGGACCTGCGCCCCGCCCTCCGCCCCGCCCACCTCCCCGCTGCCCCCCAGAGGGCAGCGACGGCGGCCGCTCCATCTCCTGAGGCCGGGAGGGCGATGCCTCGCCGCGACCGCACAGCGGGTCTCCTAGGCGGGAGGAGGGGACGGCGCGCCGCCGCCTCGGGGCCGGACCCCGCCAGGTCTCCCGGTGTCCAGTCGGCGCCGGAGAAGCCGAGAGGCCGGACGGGAGCAACTCACCGGGCCTGGAACCATACGCCGTCGCCGCCCACCCACCTCAGCTCTACACTGTGTAGCTTTCGCCACCGCCGCTCGAATCGGACTTCCGGCCCCCTCCAGGAAGAAGCCACCGATACGCTCATTTGATTGGCTGCTGGAGCTGTCCTTTAACCGCGAGTCTAGTCCCGCCTCACACCTACGGCGTTGCTATTGCGCCTGCGCACGCTCTCCCCGCCCCGCTCCCGCTCCACCTGCCTGTTGGCGTCCCTGTATTTTTTTTTTTTTTTTTTTTTTTTTTTTTGCAGAACCGGAAGACTCTCAGGAGTGTATTTCTTAGTATTTTCTGTAAGTAAAAGTAGTAGCTGCTAGTTCTGTTCCTTTGTGCCCCCTGTTAAAATTGAACG
>NW_004524605.1:13128644-13135249 GCF_000260255.1 Octodon degus
AACAAGGGCAGCTGCCGCTCCACCAGCTCCGCACCTCCCTGCGCATGGGCCTAGAGTCTGGGACCCTGTTGTCATAAAGGACAGCTTGGTAGCTTCTGAGTTTTGACATTTGTGAATAAAATTGCAATAAATATCTGTGTCTAAGTTTTCATGTGGACATAAGTTGAATTTGGGTAAACACTAAAGTGGGATTGTTGGACCGTATGGCAAAAGCATTTTTAGTTTCGTAAGAGACTTCCACAACGGGTGTACGATTTGCCTTCTCATCAGCGTGACAGAGACAGCATTCGTTGTGAATGCCCTGAACGTCAACCCAGTTGACAGGTGATGGCACGATGTTGTGTCTTACCACCAACATGGTGTTGAGGATCTTTTTACATGCTGATTTTCCATCTATGTGTCTTCTGTGAGGTGTCTGGCCAGATCTTTTGCCAATTGTTTAATGGTGATGTTTTGTTTGTTTGCTTGTTTGTTTGAGATGGGGTCTTGCTCTGTAGTTTGGGCTGGCCTCAACTGAGTCTTTTGCCTCAGCTTTCCCAGTGCTGCAATTACGGGTGGGCACCACCACACCCAACCTCGTTTGCTTACTTGTGAAAGACTTGCTGCGTATATTGTGAATAATAGATTGTTTTTGTTGTTGTTTTTGAGACAGGGTCTTACTTAGTAGTAGTTCAGACTGGTCTTGAGCTTACTACGTAGTCCAAGCTGGCCTCAAACACGCTGTGGCCGTCGTGGCTCAGTCCCCCGAGGGCTGGGATTCTACGCGTGCTCCACCACACCGAGCTCCAATTATAGAGTCTTATTGGCCATGTCTTTTGCAAATCATTTCTCCTAGTTTGTGATTTCTTTTCTCATCCTCTTGACAATGTCTTTTAGTAGAGCAGATGTTTTAGCATGTCTTTTATCTAAATCTCACCGCCAAATCCAGGGCTATGCGGAGTTTCACCTGTGCTAGCCTCCAGAAGTTTAAAAATTTGCATTTTTACATTTGTCTGTGATTAATATTGTGATACTTCTTGTGGGGTTATATGGTCTGTAGGAGTCTAGTTGCGCCAGCACTGTTTTTGTTTTTTAACGATTCTCCTTTTTTCATGGAAATGTCTTTTTTTTTCTTCATCAAAATTTGTTTGTTTGAGATGGGGTCTTGACTGTAAGGGAAGTACCAGTAAGGGAAGTGACCCTAGTATGGGAAAATGCTCTAAAGGACATCCTGGGAAACTTAGGGTACACATTCCCTGGGGTGGGGATGGGGTGTGCCCCGTGGTGACATTTCCCATTGCATGCCCTAAACTCCAGTTAGTAAAAAAAATCACACACACACACACACACACACATATACACACACACATACGCACACATGCACACACACACATACACAGACACACATGAGATAATGCTGTATACATGTGAGAGTTGACTGAATTTGTGTGGACATGTTTCTGGGCTTGCTTTTCTCTTCCACTGATTTATTTGTGTGTTCTTTCACCAGTAATAAACACTTCCTCACCTACCGAAATCATACAACAAATCTTCAAGTCTGTAGTCTCAGTTCTTTGCCTTTGTTCTTGTCTTCCAAAATTATTGTGGCTGCTCTATAATTTGCTAGACAATTATTTTGTCTCCATTTCATCCTTAGAATTGATTTGTGAATACCCACAGAATGCCTTTCTGGGCTGACAGTAAGATGGAGGTAGTTGTAGGCTCAGATGTAATTGTAGGAAGCAACACAGAAATCCCCTGCATCTTTGCTCCACCCCTCCTGATGGCTACAGTTTGTAAAATTATGCTTCTCGCTGGGACCCTGACTTCTGTGTAGTCAGAATACAATTCCGTACCTCAAGAGTCTTTATCTATTTTTTTTTAAGTTTCTCATGCTGCCCTTTCATATGATTCCCTCTTAGTCCAATCCCTATAGCCATGGCAACCACTATTCTGTGACTATTTTTCTATTTTTATTTTCTTCATTTCAAGAACATTATGTAAGTGGAACCAATCAGTAGGTTACCTTTAGAAGTTTGTTACCTGAAAGTTTTCTTTTCAGGCAGCATAATTCTCTGGAGATTCACTAGGATGTTGTAAACATAAATAGTGCATGGCTGGATTCCTTTTTACCCCCTGAGTATTATTCCATGCCATGCCTGTTACACCTTATGCTGACCATTGAAGGCCACGTGTGCTATTTACAGTTTGTGACTGATGAGCGAAGCTGCTACAAACATTTGTGTGAACATTTTGGCGTGGAGATCAATCTTCATTTGTCTAAAATAAAAGCTGGATTGTATGGTGGTTATAGGTTTTGTTTTATGGATATTGACAGACTTTACCACAGCAGCTGTGCCACTTTATGTGTATACTAGTGATGTATGTATGATATAGTCCCCATAAATTTTTATCAGCCTTTGGTGGTGTTCTTATTTTTATTATAATCATTCTCACATGTAAGCAGCATTATCTCGTGTGTGTGTATGTGTGTGTGTGTGTGTGTGTGTGTGTGATCTTTTTTGTCTTACTAACTAGAGTTTAGGGCATGGGATGGGCATTGTCACCGTGGGGCACCCCTGCACCATGTTTCCTAGGATGTCCTTTAGAGCATTTTCCCATTCTGGGGGGCACTTCCCTGGCTGGTAGCAGTGCCCTCAGGACCACTGCTGACCAGCTCTTAGAAAATGTTCTTTTTCTTGGGAATACCGCAGCTGGCTGCCTCTTCCAGCTCACTAGCTGTCTCCCCCTTGGGCAGAGACTGCCTGGGTGGACTTGTGCTGCCACCAGCTGTCTCCACCAGATCACTATGACCAACTGGGAAGAAGACGTGTTTTTCTTGGGTCTGGAGACAGACAGGAGGGTCATCCTTCGCACGCTCCCAAAGAGCGTCCTAGAGGCGCTGCCTCCTTCTTTTGGGGTTCTCTGTGTCTCCACGTGCTCGTACTGCTGCTGCTGTCAGGTGCCAGAGCACCCAGTGCAGCCCACCAGCCACCTCTTTTCCTTCTTCAAGCACTTCTTCTGTTTTGCCGGCTTCTTGGTCATTTCAGCAGCAGTGCCCTCTCCCTGAACCGTTGCCTCCCTCACGACATCCAGAGGCTTCTGTGGACTCTCCATTCTCACAGAAGGACAGGTGCTCCTCACCTTGTCCTCAAAGTTTCTCCCCCAACACGCTGGCGGCCCCTCAGGCAGGCAGTGCTGAGTTCTGGAGGCAGTGCTGCCCTTGCCTGCCGGGCGTCCTGATGCAGCGTTTGTCCTCAGCAGCTGCTTGGCCAATGAAGATAGAGAGGAAAACGAACCCAGATTTTAGTGCATTAGTCCTTGTCTTCAGGGCTCTGGCAACTTCGACCCTTTGCTAGGTTCTGGGAGCCACTCAGACACCAGGACTTGTCATTCATTGTGATTTGATTGATTGATTGATTGCCTGATTTTGGTGCTGGCTATCAAACTCAGGACCTTGCCCTTGCCAGGAAGATGCTGGGCCACTAAGCTATATGCCCGGCCCTTCACTATGGTTTTAATTTGCATTTTTCAAATAGCTGATGAGACTGAATAGTTGATTATTTATTTACTCTCTCTCTGTAGACTCTTTGGTGATATCTTTTACTTGTTTTCTAATTGGCTTATTTGTTTGCTTAACATTGACTTTTGAGAATTATTTCTATATTCTAGATAGTAGTCCTTTGTATGATATATGATTTACAAATATTTTCTCCAGTTTTGTTTTTACTTTTGATGAAGTCACAATTACCATTTTTTTTCCTTTACAGGTTGTGTTCCTCCCGCCGCCCCCCAGCACTAGGGGTGGAACCCAGAGCCTCACACTGAGCTATATCCCCAGTGCCTTTCGGTTTCTTGCTACGGGATCTTGATAAATTTCTTTTGTTAACTTTGAACTTGTCTACTTTTGTGAGCTCCCAGGTAGCTGGGATATACAGATTTGCACCTGTAGAGTCTAAGAACTCATTTTCTCCCATCCAAGTACTAAGTACTAAGCAGGCCCGACCCTGCTTTGCTTCTGAGATCAGACGAGATCGGGCACGTTCAGGGTGGTATGGCCGTAGACTAAGAACTCATTTTCTAACCCAAATATTACATGCTGTTTTCACCCTATATGCTGAACATTTTCACATTTTATTTAAACAAGTGCTAAATAAGTTTCATCTTGCTTTTGTAGTTTTTGGTGCTAGGGATCAAACTCCGGCCCTTGGGCATGCCAGGCAAGCGCTGTGCCACTGAGCCACATCCCTAACCCTTACATAAGTGCTTTTGACCCACTTCAAGTTCATTTTTTAAATAAAGTATGAAATTAGGCCAAGGTTTATGTCTATGTCTATTGATGTCCAGTTGCCTAGCACCCCCTGCTGATGTCTTTCTTCTGTTAGATTGCTTTGGCACCTTCATAGGAGCGGTCATTCATGTTTATATAGCTGTGTTTCAGCACTTTCTGTTCCTTTCTGTTCAGTATATGTTCCGTATCGCTACTCCTACGCACAGTCTCCAGTGCTATGGCTGTATAATGAGTCTTAAAATTAGGTAGACTTATTCCTCCCACTTTATTTTTCCCTTTCATGGTTTTCACAATCTTTAATTATTTCCATCCCATATGAATTTAAAAATTATCTTCTGTGCTTATATGTAAAGTACCTTGGTAGAATTTTAATATATATCATATTAAATGCATATGTCAACTTTAGAAAAACTGACATTTTAGTTCGTTAAGATTTCCAATCCAATTGTATGTCTTGTGTGTAGGAGTAGAGATATGGAACACATAATGAACAGAAAATAATGGAAAATGCTCAAACACAGCTATATAAACATGAATGACCCCTCCTATGAAGGTGTCAAAGCAATCTAACAGAAGAAAGACATCAGCAGGTGGTGCTGGGGCAATTGGACATCAATACACAAAAACATAAACATTGGCCTAATTTCATACTTTATTTAAACAATGAGCTTGCAGTAGGTCAAAAGCACTTATGTAAGAGTTAGGGATGTGGCTTGGTGGCACAGTGCTTGCCTGGATGTGGCTCAATGGCACAGTTCTTGCGTGGCATGCCCAAGAAAAATGATTTCATTAATTTCATTCATTTAATGAATAATGATTATATTCATCATGGGGAACTGGTATGTATTTTAATTTTTTTTCCTTTTTTACATATAATTATTTTTATGCTGTTTTCCTCTCCCCACCCTCCCTCTCATGTTACTTCTTTAAACAGTTGGCAGAATTCTCCATTAAAACCATCTTCATAAGTTATAGGTCATTTCAGACATCTTTTATATTTGATAACTTGTGATAGTTGTGTTGTCTGAGGAACTGGTTCATTTAATCGGAGTTGGCAAATTGCTATGCACAGTTGTTTGTTATATATTCCCTGGTTATCTTTTCCATGTCTCCAATGATATTCTTGGTTTTCATCTGTGGTATTGGTCATGTCTATCTTCTTCTTTGTCAGTTTTGTTACATTTGACTTTTTATTGACCCTTTCAAAGCACCAGATCTGTGTTTTTCATTTGTTTCCAATTTAATTATTTTTTCTTTTATTTTTTTATTCTTTTTCCTTTTGAACTTGGGTTTTATTTGCTTTGATTGTTCTCTCCTTTTATTCTTTTTTTCTGTGCTGAGATAGGAACTTAGATCATTGATTTTAGACTTTCTCTCTTTTTTTTATGTATTTAGTACAGGGCCTACAGGGTCTCACTACACAGATCGAACTCATAGTGATACTCCTGTTGTCAGCCTCCCAAGCACTGGGATTACAGGCGTGCACCACCATGCCCTGTCTCAATCACCGTTGTCTCAGTGTGCCCTCAGGGGATCAAACCCTGGTCCCTGCACCTGTCTAAGCAGGTGCTTTAGTCACCTGAGCTCTCATCAGCCCTCTTTTTTCTCTTTCAGTGTATGAATAGAGTGCTATAAATTTCCCTTTCCATTCTGATTTAGCTATACCCCATAATTTTGATAAAATTTTCATTATCACTCAATTCAGTGTATTTTTAATTTCCCTTTAGATTTCCTTTTTAACTCAGGATTGAATGGATTTTCAATGGAGATTTTCCTCTTACCTAATTTGATTCCATGTAATACACTATATTATTTTAGTTCTTTCAAATGTGCCAAAACTAATTTATAGCTTAGAATATGTTGCATAGTACATGTTTTATGTTAACTTGAAAATAATACACTTTCTCTTGTTGATAAGTGGAGATTCTATAAATGCTGAATAAGTCCTATTGGCTGGTGGTGTTACTGATTTCTTCTGTTGTTCAGTTGTTCTTTAAGTTCTCAAAAAATGAATATAGAAATCTCTAACTATAACCATGAATTTCTGTACCTTATTTAATTCTATCAGTTTGCCTCACATATTTTGTAACTATTTTCGTGGTGAATACTCTTAGGATTGCTATGTCTTCTTGGTCTCTTTAATGCCAGCTTACTATTATATAATATTTTTCTCTGACAATATTCATTGCTCTACAGTCGACTTTATCTTATATTAATATGTCCAGTTCTGTTTTCCTTGGATTGATATTTTATTGATATTTTTGCAATATAGTTTTCATTCTTGTACTTTGAATATGCATCATTTATATTTGAAGTGATAGGGTTCTTGTTTGTG
>NW_004524605.1:13135349-13137681 GCF_000260255.1 Octodon degus
CGCCTCACACCTACGGCGTTGCTATTGCGCCTGCGCACGCTCTCCCCGCCCCGCTCCCGCTCCACCTGCCTGTTGGCGTCCCTGTATTTTTTTTTCCTTTTTTTTTTTTTTTTTTGCCTCTATGGAAGACTCTCAGGAGTGTATTTCTTAGTATTTTCTGTAAGTAAAAGTAGTAGCTGCTAGTTCTGTTCCTTTGTGCCCCCTGTTAAAATTGAACGAGGAATTCTTTTGCCTAAGGTTAAAAAACCCACAAAATATGTATAAGCAGGTTTTTTTTTTTTTTTTTAATTCTGTCGACTTTAGAATCAGTATCAAAACCAATCTTTTAAAGATGGAAGTGGACTCTGTAGGCTATTTGTTGTGTATTTTCCAACCTGGAAAAACTAAATGATTTGAGATCAATGATATTCTGAATATTCATTTCTTTACCATTCATTGACTTTTATTTTCATTTAGAAGTTGAGAGGTGTTTGTTGTTTTTCTGTCACAAATTACTAAATGGGAGAAATCAGACGTAAGTGTTTCTTTTGAACGTTATTGTCACGGAAAGTGTCACAAATTTCCAGGTTCATGAGAGTCTTTTTTTTTTTTTTTTTTTTTTTTCCCCCTCTGGAACCGGTGATTGAACTCAGACCCTTGAGCTTGCCAGGCAGGCACTTATTCTACTGAGCCATCTCCCTGGCCCGGGAGTCTTTTAAAAATATGTTACATTTTCAAAATAAGATTGTTAGCAGAGTGTGGTGGCACACACCTATAATTCCAGCACTCACGAGGCTGAGGCTGGAAGATCCTTGCAAGTTTGAGACTGGCCTAGACTACAAAGTGAGCTCAAGACAGGCCTGAGCTGCAAAGCGAGACTCTGTCTCAAAAAGACAAAAAAAAAAGTAATACCGATCATTTCTGTATTCAAAATTATTCTAGGTTTGCTTGCACATTTAAAATAAAACCTAATGTCTTCACCATGGCCTACATAAGAGCCTACAAAGTCCAGTACTTGGATTATGAAGTATACTTATAAATTAGCATAGTAAGAGATTAGTAACAATAACAAAATAATCGTCACAGCGTACTGTAATGGAAGCTATGGACATGGGGCTTCTCCAAGCGTCTTGCTTTCCTTTACAGCTTCTCTTTGGCATTTTGAGGCACCAGCATCACTCCTCACACACCCTGGGGCCATTACTAAACAAGAAAGCAATTTCTTGAATGCAAGCGCTGCATCACTGTGACAGAGGATCTGAGAACGGAGACAGTTACGAAGGGGACAAAGGTATGAGTCGCACTCTGGGCAAGTCAGAACAGGACAGTACTCAGATTCTAACGTGCTGCTCAGAATGGTACACAACTTAGAACTTACAAATAGTTCATTTTTGAAAATTTCCATGTAATATTTTCGCATCACGATTGACCACAAGTAAGTGAAACCGCAGAAAGCAGAATCTGGGATAGGTAGGGAATGCTCTATTTATTTATTTATTTATTTATTTTTTCTGTTTGGAGTCATTCGATTTTTCTGTTTTAAAGACATCTCAAATGCATACGTGGTTTGGGGTTACATAAAGATTTCATATCAAATTTCCATTCCTTTAAGAACATAGGAGTTGGCCATGACAGCAGGAGGCTATAGTCCCAGCCATTCAGCAGTGGCTGAGGCCAGAGGATCCCTTGTACCCAAGAGTTTAAGTCCTGCCTGGACAATACAGTAAGACCCTACCTTTTAGCAAAGAAGAAAAATATATATGGAATATACCCCCCTCAAGATAAATCAGTGAACCAAAAGACAACACATATATTCCTATTATCTCAAAACACACAACTGGATAGGGAAGCCACTTATGTTCCAAAGAGTTTATAGTTAACATTTTGTGCATATTAGAAAGGAAGAGCAAATATGAAAAATTAAGTAGTAGGGCTGGCCAAATAGCTCAGCAGATTAAAGCTTCTGCAAGCAGGCACAGGGGCCAGGGGTCCAATCCCTGGGCCTGCCATGCCAGCCCCACCCCAACCCGGGGGTGCAATGAGACAGCAACTGAGACTGCGCGTGGTGGGGCTCACCTGTAATCCCAGCTCTTGGGAGGCTGTAAACAGGCTGATCACTATGAGTCCGATCTAGTAGTGAGACCCTGAACACCCTGTAGACCCTTCCCTCTTATTCTCCTCTGTTTAATTGTTTGCCCTATTTGGGTTCTTTCCATTCTCATTCATGGGGCTGTGATCAATTTGCTCCCTCTTTAGAACATCATTTAGTAGTCTGTGTAGGCTTGGCTTTGTCATCATGAAATTCTTTAGTTGTTCTTTGTCATGAAAATATTTCACTTCTCCATTATATTTG
>NW_004524605.1:13139453-13159909 GCF_000260255.1 Octodon degus
TGCATTTTGTTCCTTCTCTTTGTCATTTTGTATACCACTGTCTTCTGACCTTTGGTGTAGAGCTTAGATAGAGTTATTACCTTAGCACCAGGTCTAGATCTACGAAGTTCAGATTCCTCCAGGTGGGTGTTCTTTGGATCTGGCTGCTGTGCTCCACTTCTTTCTGCTGCAGCTGTTAGAGTTGAACCCTTTGTGTCTCTGGCAAGATGCTCTGCTCCTGAATCAGCTGGGTGGGTCTTGCCTCTAGCCTCTTTGCAGGGAGTTCTGCTTAAGGGTTCTCTGCTGGGCCTGCAGCCTGGGTTGAATGAGGATCCGCAAGCCCAGGGTAGTCTCACTCGCCGGGCCTGCGCTCTGGATCTGTTCAGGATCCCGCGGCCCCTGGGTTGTCTCACTCACTCGCTGGGCCTGCACTCTGGGTCTGTTCAGGATCCCGTGGCCTGGTAGTCTCCTGTGCTTGTTTTTGTTTTTGGTAGATAGTGTGGAGCTCTGAGGAGGCCAGAGCTCCATAGTTCCCATTTTTTAGTCTTTGATGTAGGCTCTAAGGGAAGACCTTCCCTTTGGGTGAGAAAATTCTCTGCACCTGAAGCAGTTTCCAAATTTGCTGCTAGCTGAAGGCTGTTGATGGGTGGCATTTCCCGTACCTGAGCCACAAGTCCTTCTGAAGGAGTTTTGGGGTCATGCATCGTTTTGTTGACCTCAAAGGACACCCATTCTGGTGAGGGGTCATCTTAGGACTTCTATTCTCTTCTGTTCTGTACCTTCTTTTCCTTTCTTTTGTCTTTCTTCCTTCCTTCCTTCCTTCCTTCCTTCCTTCCTTTCTTTCTTTCTTTCTTTTGCTATACTGGGGATTGAATTTAGTGCACTTTACCCCGAGCCTGCCTTTTATTTTATTGTGAGATAAAGTCTCACGAAGTTGCCAAGGCTGCCCAGAACCTTGCAGTGCTCCTGCTTCAGTGCCCCAGCTAGCTGAAGTGACAGTGTGCTGCCACCTTGTCTGGCTACTTTCTTCATTTTATAGCTCCTGCTGCAAAAGACATATGTTTCCTCTGCTTAAGACTCCAATATAGCAGCCCATAACAGATCTTATGTTTCTGTTGGCCAAAGATCCTTTTACTAATGTGTGCATATATTATACACTTGGGGCACTTGTTCATAGTCAGCTATAAATGGCCTCATTGCACCTGCAGCAGCAAAATTTCTATTATGGTGATAAATATTGCTGTCAAAAATACTGGTCTTTATCTGACATAGATGTTGCCTTGATGCCTTAGTTGATATTTCTCTCTGGAGGAAGAGGCTTGTTGCTTTGAAATGTGTGGGTGTTTCTGCATGTGTCTCTTGATCAGAAGTTAGATAGAAAAGAAAATGCACAGAAAGTGCATGGCCGGCAGAACACGCCATGGCAGGCAGGTCCCCATCCCTACTTTACTTGTTGGCATTTGGGCAAATTGTGGATCTGCTCAGCTTACACCTTGCATGGTTTATAAGCTGTCATGTCAAAGAAGCCCTGCAAAGGAGAGGGATATATAAACAAGAGTAGGAGAAGGACAAAAGATGAGCCATTCGGCAAAATTGTGAGGTTTAGCTGTTTTTAGCTAGGGTATCTCAGCCTCTGGCATAGCTGTGAATTAGAGACTCTGGGCCAAAATGTTAGAAAGCATTCCCTTTTCTTCTGTCCTCTCCATACCAACCTCTCACATTTCAGGAGGCTCTAGGAAAGACTCTCAGATCTTTAAATGTGCCCCTCTTTGTCCTTCTACTTGTGCCTACTACTCAAGGGTGAGTTCCAAGGACATATGGGTTCCTAGCATCTATCAGCCCTTTTATGTCAAAATCGCAAGGTCGGATTTTTCCAGACTTGCACAAGACCAACTGATGAAAGCTACACTTCCCATTGCCAAATGTGCAGGCATTTGTTACTTTTTGTTTTTCAGAGAAAGTGTCTATTTTACTGGAAATTTCTGTCCTAGAAGATGTCATTATAAGAGAATAAGCCAAAAACTGTAAGACTTGGAAGGTATCTCTTATTCAAGTTCATATGAACACACAAATGCCCACAAATATTTTTCTCAAATCCAACATTTATCAGGTTCATAACTTCCATAATCTTAGTTTTTAAACTAAGAAACAGTTCCCAGAAGTTTAAATAGGCACAGAATCTAGAAAGTTGTTGGAGAAAATCAATGAGTCACTTAAAAATGGAAACCCATTAGAATTACTACAGATTTCTCAACCCAAACCTTAAAGGCCAAGATACCTTGGAGCAGTGCTTCGGCCCCTAAAAGACAACAGCTTTCAACCATGACTTATATGTCATGCAAAATGTCTGTTCAAAATTGTTGGAGAAATAAGATATTTTCATGACAAAAAAGAAAACCTTAAAAAAATTTTGACTCCCAAATCAACAATACAAAAAATTCACAAGGATATTCTACAAAAGAGACAGTGAAGCCAACAATGCCAACAAGTTTAATGGAATGATGCACCAGGCAGGGGGAGCAGCCAAGCAGAGGCCGAGGATCACCAACAGGTAAATAATGCAACCTCAGGAATAAGCTAATACCTTTCAGTAGTAATGCAATGTGAATAGTCTGTTTCCCAGTCAATAGAAATTGATTGGCAAAATGGATCAATACCCAAATGATATTCAGTATAATAGAAACACATTGAATACAGAAAGGAATTCACAGATTAAAAAAAAAAAATCAGGGACTGGGGAGATGGTTCAATGGAATAAGTGCTTCCCTGGTAAGCGCAAGGGCCTGAGTTCAATCTCCAGTTCCGCAAAAAAAAAAAAAAAGGAAAAAAAAAATCAAAGGATGGAAAATAATATTCCATGCAAACAAAACTTGAAAAAACAGATGTAGCTGTCCTATTTTCAAACCATGTGAACTTCAAGCCAAGACTGATAAAAAGAGGTTTAAAAAAGGTCACTCCCTACTGCATAAGGGAACAATGCAGTAAGAATTAACAATTACAAACACATATACACTGAAAAACAGCACAGCCACTTCATGAAACACACTGCTTGATATAAGAGATTGGATAAACACCAACACAATTTTAGTGGGGTCTTCAGTGCATTGCTGTCTCAACTAGACAGATCAACTAGATAAAAAAGAAATTAACAAAAAAAAAAAATCAGAGTTGAACCAAACCTACAAACAAATGGACTTAATAGATATATAGAGGATTGCACCAATTAAAAAGGAAATACAAAAAATTTTTTTTTAAAAAAAGGAAATACATTTCTCAGCAGAACATGGGATTTTTTTCCAAAGTGGGCCACATGCTAGCCTATAAAGCCTGCATATGTAAATACAAAAATAATCCCAGGCATATTATCGGGTCACAGTGTAATGAAATTAGAAATCAATGGAAGAAAAAAGTACAAAAATTATGCAAGTGCAACAATACCCTCTTGAATAGATGATGGCTCAGAGAAAAAAAATCAAGGAAGAAACTATACAGTTCCTAAAATAAACTGTTAATGCTAGTACAATATTCCACAGAACCTCTAGGACACAATGAAAGCAGTCCTAAGACAAAATCTTATAGCTGCAAATGCCCACATCAGAAAAGCAGAGTGAGCCCAAATAACCCAGCAATGCACCTCAAACTCCTAGTCATGCCTAGAAGCTAACATAACCTTCATTCCAAAACCAAAAAAAGACATAACCAGAGACTGGGCATGGTGGCGCATGCCTGTAATACCAGCTCTTGGGCAGCTGTGAATAGGTGGATCACTACAAGTTTAATCTAGTAGTGAGACCCTGAACCTTGTAGAACCTTCCCTAAAGTAAAAAAAAAAAAAAAAAAAAAAAAAAAAAAGGACACAACCAAAAAGAAAACTGCAGGCTAATCTCTTTAATGAACAAAAATCCTCAAAGAGTCTAAGACATGGAGGGAGGGAGAAGAGGATGAGGAAGTGCAAGAAAAAAGAAGATGCTTTATTTACATGTAACAAGTCCCTGTGATGAATGTAATCTTAATGCACTACAAACATGTACAAAAACAGGGCAAAGAGACAAATAAGAGAGAACATGGAGACAGAGCATATGCTAGAAGAAGATGGGATGAGAGGGAAGCAAAAACAATTAGATGTGCTCTGTGTATGTACACTCCACAGGATGCATATGATCATTATGTACCACAAACAAAGTATAACCTACTATATTCAAATAATGGAACTTAACAAAAAAAGGGGGTACAGATTAATGTCCATTTTGTATCTGTGTATTCAAAGTGGTTAAGATAGATATATAGTTACATTCTCTTAATGAATAGAATGATTTGTTCTAATGGTGTTTGTAAATAAGATATCAAGTCCTCATCTTGTACAGCAATTAACCACTAAGAAGAATGTATGCAGTGTGTTAATTATTGAAACTGTCCTACCGATCTGATTTGAAACTGTCTCATTGCTATTAGTTTATCAATAAAATTATGGCAAAAAAAATGTCCCATTGTACTGCTCAGTGATTCAACCTACCCAATAAACAGACAATACAGGAAAAAAAAAAAGAAAGTATAAAAGTCAGAAAATAATCCTCTACAAGATACTGGCACACAATGCATCAAAATCATCAAAAAGATAGCCAAACGGGATTCATCACGGGGATGCAGGGATGGTTCAACATACTGCGTATCACTCAGTGTAGTACATCACATGAAAAGAAGCGGTGACAAAAATCATATTATCATCTCAACACAGAAATATACATTGGCTTTGACAAAATCCAATAGCATTCATGACAAAACTCCTTGAAAAAATAGATGCAGAAGAAATTATTTCAATCCAGTAAAAAAATTATGACAAACCAATGGCTATTATTATTATTGTTATGGTTGTTACTTGGTTGGTAGCAAGGATTGAACTTAGGACTTTGCACTTGCCAGGCAGGCACTTACACTTCTGAGCTAGCTCCCTTGCCACCCCAATATCATATTACAGAGGGGAGAGATTGAAAGCTTTCTTTCTAATATCAAGAACAAGATAAGGATGTCCACTGTCACCCATTCTGTTCAGTATAGTTCTTGAAACATTAACAAATGCAATCAGATAAGAGAAAGAAATGAAAAGGGTATGCATAGGAAAGGAAAAAGTCAAATTATCATTATTTTCAGATGACATGATTCTCTACCGAGAAGACAAAAAATTCCACCAAAACACTCCTAGGGGCAACCCACTTGGGCCCCCCTTCTGTCCTCTGAGACAGACACTTCCTTTCCCAATAAATATTCTACTCTCAACCTCTGTTTGTTCCTAAAATTCATTCTTCGGTTTTAGAGAACATGAACTCATTCAGGTCGGGAGATCATTTCCTCCTGTATCATTTTGGAGTTTCCCACCCAGATCATTGGATGGAGGACCCACTTGGGAGGGACCATACACTGTGATCCTATCAACTGCTTCAGCTGTCAAGACTACAGGACAGGACTCTTGGATACATCACACCAGACTCAAACTCGGAACCAGAGAGTGCCACTGGAAGTGAACAACCATCTAAATACTCCTGTGAACCCATAAAAGACTTAAGATTCCTATTCAAGAGAAACACAAAGCCCTCAGATAAGTGATGATGCTATTAGCCCTTTTTCTAATCACTTTGTTACCTAGGTAGGGTGCAATTCCTTTCTAAGGTGGGCACAGGAATATGCCAAATCATTACAGCAAAGCAATTATGTTAGATATGTGGTTTACTCCCCTTGTCAAGTACATCAGAACTTCCTTGGTGGGTATCCCCACTTCAAGGAGATGACTGGAATAAATTACAAGACTACATTAATGAGAAGCGAAAGAGTTCAGTAGTTCATAACTCAGCCCAACGTTACAAAGTAAGTGAGTGGCCTATAAATTACACTCTTGGTGATTCTGGACATAATCGAATATTTTCCCTCAGGGTCACTGAAGCCTCTCTACAAGCATTAATGAGGCCACTATTAAAGGGTAAAACACCCATCCTGAAGGAAAATAACCATAGATATCAAGATGGTTATTTTCAAATATGGGATGGTTATCTAGGGTTAACCCCCACCATAGGACACCTCAGCAGAAAGGACCCTTATGTTGGGAACAGAAAAATCACTCCTTTTCTCATTGGCCTAACTGCACTAAATGCTTGAGATGGACTTCTCCTGAACAGTGTATGCACACCATAACTCTACAGGCTGGAGACTTATTTTCAACGAACTGATCTGATATTCCTGAGATTAGATGGAAAGCTCCCAATGGCACTTATTGGTCATGTGGGACCAATTTGTGGCCTTGGCTACCCCCTGGATGGATAGGGAGATACACATTAGGGTTTGCCTGGTTACAAAGCAGGAGCATCAAAAATATTGACAAACCTGCAAATTTATACCACCTACAACATCGATGGTCCAGAAGCATGTTTCACTGGTATGATCACTTGGCCTCTATCTTCTCCCTTCTCTCGGGTTAGATGTCATACAAGACATTGAGGCCTTAACTAACTATGCTCAACGGGCCTTAAATGATACTGCAACTGGTCTCTCTCTTTTAAATGAAGAAGTAAAGTTAATGAGACAGGCTGTCCTGCAAAATCGGATGGCATTAGACATTCTAACAGCAGCAGGGGGGGTGGTACTTGTGCAATTATAAAAGCTGAATGTTGTGTGTACATTCCTAATCCTTGCACAAATATCTCAGTAGCTGTTCAAGATATTAGACAGCAAATCAATGATACGTCAGACTCTGAAACCCTCTGGATCTTGTCTTTATCATCCTTATGGGAAGGCATTATTAGCTCCCCCTGGTGGAAATCTTTGCTGACTATATTCATAGTCATCCTGTTGATGTTATTACTTGGCCCATGCATACTTAACTGTTTCTTTGGCTTTGTCTCCTCCAGACTCAAAGCTATACATCTACCCAAGAGGAAAATGCCTGTTCTCTATCGAGGGCCTTTAGATGGAACCTATGAAGAATATATCTGACTGACGATCAACAACTATGACCCCATTCAGCATAAAGAAGCCAGATCAGTCATCGCCCACGATCCCTTCATGGCAGTTCAGGTTATTTCTTCAGAGGGAGGAATGTTGCAAGCAGTGGAGTTAGATAGAAATATTATAGGCAGTTAGATAGGGTCAGGCCCTCAAGGAGACAGGATGGAAGACAAGGTGACATCGCAACTTTTAAAAGAGACAGCCAGGGAGATGGCTCAGTGGAATAAGCGCTTCCCTGGCAAGCGCAAGGGCCTGAGTTCAATCCCCGGTTTCACAAAAAAAAAAAAAAAAAAAAAAAAAAAAATTTCCTAAAAAAAAAAAAGGGGGGGGGCTGGTGAGATGGCTCAGTGGTCTAAAGCACCTACTTAGAACAAGCTTAGCAAAGCACAGGAACCGCGGTTCAATCCCCCAGCACCACATGCCAGCCAGCCCGCCCCCTGGTGGGCTGAGCTGGACACACACACACACACACACACACATAAATAAATAAAAATTAAAAAATAAAAAAGAGACGCTCCCGTGTGGGCCACATCTCAAGACCAAGACAAAAAAAGAGGAAACACAGCTACATACTTCCCTAGGGATGGGCATCAGGGATTGATATTTTAAACAGGTATCAATCAACTTAAAAGAGCCCTATTGAGTCACTAGCCCAACCCCAACAGGAAGAGATCCTGTCCCACATTCCTGCCCATTTGCTTTGTGACTCGCTTACCCATTTGGTACCGGATTTATTAAATTTTTACCTGAGAATGGTGCTTGTGATCCCATTGGTTGATGATAGATTTGTCCCACCTCTCATCCATCTAAGTGAGTCCCCATTTTCTCTATCTTGGCCCAACGTGATTTTGCCCTATAAAAATAACCTGGAACAGACAGCTTCCTGGGCAACCCGCTCAAGCCCCAC
Source organism: Octodon degus (assembly GCF_000260255.1). NCBI lineage: Eukaryota > Metazoa > Chordata > Mammalia > Rodentia > Octodontidae > Octodon > Octodon degus. The sequence goes on from NW_004524605.1 coordinate 13,147,333, forward strand.
TTCTGTCCTCTCTGAGACAGAAGCTTTCTTTCCCAATCAATATTCTACTCTCAAAAAAAAAAAAACATTCCTGGAATTAATAACCAAATTTAGTAGTGTAGCAAGGTATAAAATCAGCACTCAATAAATGAATAGTATTCCTTTATACTAATAACAAACTTACCAAAAAAATTATGGAAATAATACCTTTCATGATATCAAGAAAAGTTAAATATTTATTTATTTATTTATTATCTTTTTGAGATAGGGTTTCATTATGCAGTTTAGTCTGGCCTTGAACTTACAGTGATCTTCCTGCCTCAGCTTCCTGAGTTCTGCCACCACTTCTGGCTAACAAAACAAATGATTTAGAAATTACCTAACCAAGGAAGTGAAAATTATAGTACTATGAAAAAGGAAATCTAGGAAGATATCAGAAAATAAAGAGGTATTCTCTGTTCCTGAATAGGCAGAGCCAATATTGTCAAAATAGCCATACTTCTAAAACTAACATACAGATTCAATATAATCCCAATCAAAATATCAATAGCGTTCTTTAGGTAACTAGAGAAAACAACCCTAAAATTCACGTGGAACTAGAAGAGAGCCAGAATAGCAAAATTAATCCTGGACAACAAAAGCAAGGCTGGAGGCATTGCTATTCTGAACTTCAAGTTGTATTTCAAAGCTTCAGTGAAAAAAACAATAGTATGGCATTGGCAAAAAAAGACACATTGATTACTAGAACAGAATAAAAAATACAGAAACAACTTTATGAGCATTTGTCTGTCTGATATCCAGAAATGTATGCTAGGAGAAAGGTAACTTCTGTAACATATGGTGCTGGAATAACTGGTTATCTGCATGCAGAAGAATGAATCTAGATCTATAGCAATTAACATGTAGTCTAGAAGCAAAATGGATCAAAGATCTAAATGTTAAAACACAAGTACTTGATCTGCTGGAAGATTAAACAGGTAAACTTTTGAAGCCATAGGCTTAGGCAGAGACTTTCTGAACAGAAGAATCCTAGTTGTACAAGAAAAAAAAATACCAAGAATCAAAAATAGAACCTAATAATAATAATAATAATAATAATAATAATAAATCAATACAAAAAAAGAACCGTATCAAATTAAAACTTTCTGCATAGCGAAGGAGAAAATCAATGAAATGAACAAACAACCTACAGAATGGAAAAATATTTTTCTAGCTATTCCTCAGATAGTGGATTAATATCCATTATTATATATCTAGAATATATAAAGAACTCAAAACAATAGATCCTTCCTCCAAATAACACACCCAATGTAGGAGACAGCGGCCCTTGGTTAATTTCATCCAAAGCTAAAGAAGCCCTAGTTTAGTATCCAATTCATCTTAGAAATAGGTGAGACTGAGACAGAATCAACTCACTTGACCCCTGCCTGCTATGTTTTAGTGGTAGGGGGACACTGGGGTTAGATCCTTCACTCCTTCCCCTGCCTTGTTAAAACTTTACAAACATGAAACAGGTAAGGAAAGAAGCAGGATCAATTAAAGGAAGTCAAGTCTAACTGTATGCCCATATGTAGCCATAAATCTCGATGCCCAAGCCATGACCTTGCTTCAGTGATGGTCTTCCAAACACACCAGTGGACACAGCATTCTACTGCAGTCACCATGTCACCAGGGAACCTATGTAAGCAAAAGTGGAACAAAGAAATGTGTCATGTGCACTCCCAATTTAGTAAGGGTGTGAGCACGTAGTTGGCAGGTCATTAATAAAGGCTCTGTTATTCCTCTCATCCACTGTCCTGTGGACAGTAACTCCACCACTACACCAATAAAAGATGGGCATCTGACATGAGCATTAAGAACACATGGCCAATATATACATGAAAAAAAAATGTTCAACATCACTGGCCATTCAAGAAATGCAAATTAAAAGAGTGCTGAGATTCCATTTTACTCCAGAAAGAATAGGTATCATCAAGAAGCCCTCATATATTGTTGGCAGAAATGTAAACTAGTGAAATCACTATGGAAATCAGTGTCAAGATTCCTCAAAAGACTACAACTAGATATTCCACTTGTACTGGCTATTCCCTTTCTAAGTATCTTCCCAAGAATTAAGTGCATAATGACAATATTAGAGCAACACATGCATACCCACATTTAAAGCAGCACTATTCATACTAGCTCAGTCTTGCAAGAGGATCCTCTACCCATCAACAGATGGGTGGTTAAAGAAAATAATTATACACCCAGCCTCCCATTATTTAGCAATATAGTTAAACATTTTGTTTCAATGTTCTGAAGTCTCTTTTATGTCACTAAAATTTTATGCTTATTGAGATGTCTTTCAGAATTAGCTATTTTTCACAGATCTCTTTCTGGCCCTTTACAGAAAAGGTTTGCTGACTCCAGATCTAATTTTAGCAATTCTCCTTCTATGTACATGCCCTGGAGAAAAGCTTACAAGCGTTTATCAGGAGACAGAGAGATGAGTGTTTATAGTAAAACAGTTTGCAACCACAAAATCCTGGCAACAGCCCAAATGGTCACCAAGTGGGAGAACTGATACACTGGGACACGACACAGGGCCTGTTGTACAGCAGTGAAAATGAAGAGCAGGTCTGCGCTCGAGAGGACTTTAGACTCCATGGGCCAATCAGTCTTCATGGCCACACTGCAAAGCTGCCAAGGCCTTGCATAGATGAGTGGCTGTGCATGTGCTCCGGGAAGACTTCACTTGCAAATCGAAGCAGCTGGCTATTGTTTGGACCTCTGAACATGCGCCACTAAGTCCTAGCTGGAGAGAGGGCTCCATCAGGCACACAGATGTTACTGCACCCCCCTTCCCCTAGGGACACATGAGGATCGTCTTTCTTAGTCTACAGATTGGACTGAATTGCCATTTTCACAGACCTTCAGAAGAAGGGAAGGTGGGCTGGGGGACATGATGGTGGTGATGGATCCATCCCATAGTCTGTGACCTCTATAATCTTAGGGAACCAAAGGCAGAAAGGAGTTGAAACTGTGCCTTCAACATTGGCTCTTTTGGGCCGGGGGTACGAGGCTGCCCTTGCCTGGCATGTTAACATCACAGAAGCCACTGTGAGGTCACTGCTGGGCTGAGGAACAGAGAAACTCACGCAGAGGGCAGCAAGTTTTGGAGTTGTATGACCTTTATTATTTAAACTGTAATCGGCTCACTGGGGATACTTTCTTGAGCCCAGCTCTCTGTTGTTGCTGTTCTAGCTTCCCACCGGATTGCCTCCTATTTAAATGGATTTGGCTTCAAAGATGATGGTCTCCATTGTTTCAGATGTCATGGTCCCACAGATCTCCACCTCCTGGCCTCCCTGGCCTTTCTCCATCTTCGTCTCTATGTTGCGTCTTTCCACTGTCTTTGTCACAATGTCTACTTCTTGGTCACGTGATATGAGGGCTGTCTTTGAACTCGGCGAAGATATGAAGCTCCTCAAAAAGGAACTGATTTTACTGGATTTCTTTGTTAAAGAGCTCGAACTGGCTGTGGATCGTTTCTTCCCCACTTTGTGAGAGGCCCTGGGCTCCCTGTTGGAGGAGCTGTGGCTGCGACTTTTGTGAGGGGAGCCATGTCCTTTGCTTCTTCCTTTACTGGACCCTTTTCCTTTTCTTTCATCTCTCTTGTTCCTGTGGCTAGACACAGACTGGTGGGATGAGGATTTCCGGCTCTTGTCCCCACCTGACCTGTGCCGGTGGCTTTCACCCACCCTGCGATGGTGTGAGCTCTTCCTACTGGCATGTCTGTCCTTCTTTTCTCTTCTTTCCCGTCTTTCCTTCCTGGCTTCAGCACTGGCCTTGGGAACCTTCTGGCTACCATCCCGTTCACACATGTAGCCTTCGCTCTGCAGGGTGGAAACCAGGGGCGCCACCACTGACCCTTTAGCTTTTTCTTCTGCAGGCGCCTTGGTCGTCATGGCGCCTGCAAAAACCACACTCACACTGTTGTCCCGGGAAACACTGGTGGCCCCGGCCGTGGAAGTGCCCATGGAGGAAGTGCTTGCAGCACCTGCCAGCACTGCATTGATATTGTCTGAGGATACACTGGTGCCTGCCGCCATGGCCTTGCTGGCTCTGCCTTCGGCCGTCTCCTTGGTAGCTGCCCCTGCCAGGGCCATGGTGTCCTGGCCTGAGCCTGCAGGCTTCGCTGCTGCCACACTCATTGCACCACCTGTGGGGCCTGTCGCTGCCCCTGCCATGGCCAGACCCACTGTAGGGCTGGTCGATGTCCCCACAGCTGTGCCCCCACCCATTGTTCCTGCCGCTCCTCCTTTGGCCGATCCTGCAGCAGCAGCGGTGGCAAGTTGAATTCCCTCTCCCCCAGCAAAAGCAGAAGAAGAGGCTCCACGCACCTCATGAAACTTCAGCAGCCCAGAATCTTGATCCCCTTCTCCACAGATGTCTGAAGCCTATGCCAAAGGTAGGGGTAAAGGGAGCAGAAGAAACAGAGAAAACAAAGTCAGAAATGCCTGGTGCCGTCATCCTGGAGCTGAGTGCCAGGTGGCACCAAATGCCACATGAGCCCTGCCCCCAGGGCAGGCTGAGCCCACCACAAAAACGTCAGTTTCCCTTGAGCAATTCTAGTGCCAAAGATACCACAGATACAGCTCCCCGCCCTGTGATTTCTTCTACACACTTGGGCTCCAGTCTTTGCAGGACGGATGTCTACAAGTGGAATTGCTGGGTCAGGGCATACATTTCACATGCTGGTGGCTGCTGAAACAAATTGTGTGTTTGTGTACACACTTATGGGCTCAGCTGATTTACACAAAACTCAGTCCCTCATAGTCCCAGGGATATAGATCATGGTTTAGATGAAACAAGGACTTTCTAATTGTTCAAAATGTTCTACACTACAAAGTTGGTTCCAGAGACATGGAGAATAGATGGGTATCTATCAGAACTTGGGAGGAAGATCTAGGAAGGATGATTAAGAGCTACCAGGGCCCACTTGTGTGGGAGGATTAATGTAATGTTCTATGTCATAGTAGGATAACTCGGTTGTTAGATGTAAGCATTGCAATATTGCACCACACCATAGACATAGGTACAATTGCTATGCATCATTATATATATATATGTTCTATAATGAATGGGCTCAGGTATAAAATGTCCAAGAAGAGATTGGACCTTCTAGATATGGTTACACCATTGGGTGTGAACCAGAGTAGTTCATACCTAAGGTGTCAGATGTCTGGCCCATGGTGCATTTTGGAGAAGCACTTGAACTAGCATTGTTCACGTGGCCTTAGGCCTTCCAAGTGCAATGCATCTTCCAGCACAGAAAGCCCTGCAGGACCTGTGTTTTGAGATCCTTTCCCTAAGCACCCTGCCCCATTTTCTCTGGGTTCCACCTGCTTACTAGTAGGCTTTTGTCATCTGGAGTAGCTGCATCCCCAGTCCGAATAGTTGGGGTGCTGCTGCAGCTGTCAGGGGGCGGCCTCAGGAGATAGACAAGCTTCTCCCAGTAGCAGAAGAGATCCTCGCGCGCATCTGAGGAGGGGCACAGCTGCAGATAGAAAGTCCGGCCTGTGGCGAGCTTCAGGCGCAGCTGCTGTTTCTCACGATTGTGGATGGAGATCTTGACGAACTTCAAGGGAATTAGCCTGGTGAGCTCAAGAGTCCTCTTGGGCTTCTGGTTTCTCTTCTTGGTAAGCAGGCCATGTTTGGTGCGCTGTTCGCAGACTTTGGCTGGCCGGGCCAGCAGCATGACATCGGGGAGTGGGAGAACGGGGCTGGTGGACACGATGCACACGGTCACCATGCGGACGCGATTGTGCACATCCATCACCTCTCCTTTCTTGCTGATCTGGATAAAGTCACTCTCAAACATGGGTGCGTACTTGAAGATTTCATACTCGCCTCCCTTGTACAGCTGCCGCTGCAGGTCCCCCATGGAGGTGTTGAACACACCCATCGAGCGGTAGTTGCGCGCCGTGTAGTAGGGCAGCACACATTCACTGCTCAGGGTCCTCTTCACTCTGGACATCCTGTCCAGCTTCAGATTGGGCTCCCAAGAGAGAGAGGGAGTGATGGCAGCATACCATCTTCCCACAAGGCTTCTGCCTCCCTCTCTTCACATCACTGCACTTTCCTCTCTGTCCTTTGTGACCTGTCACCAACACATGCCCCTTTGTCCTGTCCTCCAAGTAGGCTCCCTGGGAGCCTTCAGCATCCTTTTAAAACAAAAATAAAACAAAGACCCAAGCTACCACCTCACTGGGAAATAGGCTGGTCCTGCCGTGGTCTTCTTTTTAATTGCAGAAGGCAGGGACTACTCTTTTTAATGAAAATATTGGAATGCTGAATTTATGAAACAATTATTTTGGTAAACATCCAGGATGTACCCATCCAGTTTTATTGTTGATCTAAATGCCCCTCCACGGACCATCTTGCTGCAAAAGGATTTTTGCTACAGATGAATTACTTCCTGGAGATAAAATCCTAGAGGTGGACACCAACTTGCCAAGGGCAGGGAGTCTTACCATGGCCTCAGGATACAGGTCGCGCCCTTCAGACAGGCATTGGGTAGGTGCTAGATGAAAGGTCCTGGTGGAGCAGAGCAGCTGCTGCTGCCTGCCACCACTCAGCTGGTTGTCACAGCAGCTTCTAGGGCATAGAACATTTTCTCTGCATTTTCAATTTGCAGGAAGCTAAATTTTCATAAGTGAATTTATGGAGGGGCAAACGGGCTCAGGACTGTCTTGCTCACAGTCCTGTGCCAAGCTGGATTCTCAGGTAGGTCTTCCCACTCAGGTCAGAGTTTTTTCTCTGCCTCAAGCAGCATGTCCCATTGTTACACTCTTGTTTCTGACAAGCAGGCAGATGTGGCAGTAAGCCAAGCGCGTGGGCCATTACCGGGAACCGCAGGGATTCACAGGGATCTTGAATCACTACAGGATTTCCCACTATGATGTATGTATCTTCTGCTTCACTTTTGATGTCTACTTGATAAACCATTGAATGTTTTGACATTTTCTTTCTTTGAAGAGCTCTTCAGAGAAATTGTGGCAAACACATCTTTTTGGATTTTTAAAAAATTTTGTACAAGGTGATGAATCCAAATTCCCCCTCCCCCAGTAAAAAAACTCCTTCTGAAATCAGTACACATCCTCCAGGCTCGCAGATTGCTGTGTAGAGGTCTTGAAATGTCAACCACAGAATATCCTTTATAGCTCCCTTGCCTGCCGCAGTTCCTGCATTACAACTTTTCAAACAATATGAACGTGTGCTAGTTGGGATTCAGCTTTCATCTATTAAATGAAATTTAATGAGCAAGTATATTGTTTGAAACCAATTAGAAAAGGAAAATGCAAAACTAAAGTTCTTTGTCTCTGAAGAGCTAAAATATTTGTTCAAAGCCATGGAGTTATTTCTTCAAAAAAGGACAAAATGGCTTATATTGATTGTATTCTGAAAGGATAATCACAAAGTCAATGACACATTCAGGTTTAAAAATAAGGTTTAGTTTTCTCTATATATAACATGTTATCAATTATTATATATCAATATTACATATAAGATATTAAAGCATATGTCCTCATAAATCCAATTTAATCACTAGAAATGAGAAAAAGCACAACCATATTACTGAGAACTTATTATAAGCCAAATATGATGGCAACCATTTCATTGTTTTTGTTTTTTGAGGCAGGGTCTCACCATGTAATGCAAGCTGACTTCAACTCACTTCAGTCACCCAGGCTGGCCTCAAATTCCTGCTTCAGCCTCTCAGTGTTAGGATTGCAGGCATGCGCCACCCCTCCCAGCATGCCAAGTATTTTAAATTTTTAAAAAGTTTTAATCTTGGGCCGGTCAAATAGCTCAGTGGATTAAAGCACCTGCAAGCAGCTCAGGGGCCAGGGCTTCGATCCCTGGGCCTGCCGTGCCGGCCCGACGCCCTGGGGTGCACTGAGGTGGCAATTGAGACTGGGCATGGTCATGCACACTTATAATCCCAACTCTTGGGAGGCTCTAAACAGGTGGATCACTAGGAGTCCCATCTAGTAGTGAGACCCTGAACACCCTGTAGATCCTTCCCTAAAATAAAAAAAAAAAAATAATAAAGTTTTTATCTTTACAGCAGTCCTGTAAGATATAGGTATGAATATTAGCCTTGTCTTATAGAGGGGAAAGAGAAGTTAGGCAGTGTCACCAAATTCTGAGACCAAATGATATAAAAGTCCAAAAATACAGCAATGGATACATTATGCTAGGCTGGGTCACACTACTAGAACTCGCACATAAAAGTAGTAATACCTATGCATAAATCCATCCATGCCTTCAATTAATACTGTCTGGTGCAGACTTTGTGCTGAGAATCCAGCAGCAGATGAGACAAAATTCCTCGGCCTCTTATAGCTTGCACCCAGGCAATAACCAGGTAAATCATATGGTATGTCAATGCTGATATGGGCTACAGAGAGGAGTAGGCCTGTGGGTTGGGAGGGGATGGGGGTGGTCGTCAGGGATGCTTCAGTGAGAAACAACCTTTAGGCAAAGACATAAAGGATGGCAGGGAAAATCCCATACAGATGTCTATAGGAATAGCAGAATGTCATGCCCAGAGCCATAGCCTGCTCAGGGACAGAGCCTGCCTGCTGCATTTAAGGAACTCAAGAATGGAGTGACTGGGGGAAGAGTAGTTGAAGATGAGTTTGAAAGGCAAGTGCAGGGGTGACAGAGGAGCAACTCTCACTGGACAGACTGCACAGACCACTGGCAAGTCTTTGGCTTTGCTCTGAATGGGCAGTTATGATCCACACCCAAGATCCTCTTGGCCACCATACTGAAAAGCATATGTGGTGGTGCCAGGGCAGGGGTGGCACTGGTCAGCTCCTGTGACAGATAACCATAGGGAAGATGTATGGCAGTGGGGAAAGGGATGGAATGGTCCCCAGCCCAGGGACATGTTCAACCGAGGTATGGCTCAGCATACTGCTATTATAGGAACATTAAATAATTTTCATAAATATGAATGAGTTAAATAATTACAAGCCAGGTGTGGTGGCACACACCTATACTCCCAGCACTTAGATGGCTGAAGCATGAATTTGAGGCCAGCCTATGTTACATAGTGAATTCAGGGCTAACATAAACTACGTAGAGAGACCGTGTTTCAAAACAAACAAACATTACAAAATAATACAGATGATGTCATTCTTTTTTTCAAACATTGGAGATCGGACCCAGAGTCTCACATGTGTTGAGGCCATGCTTCAACAGTGTGCTGCAAACCCAGCCCATTATTGTATATTTTTGAGTAAAAAGTCCAAAGACTCTGCTATGGTGTGTGTGTGTGTGTGTGTGTGTGTGTGTGTGTGTAAGAATGCACAAGAAACTGGTAGCAAGAGCTACTCAGAGACACCTTGTTACCCACAGGGAGTAACAACATGAGACTTCATTTTCTGAGGGCATTTCCTTTCATATTTTTCAAATTGTGTTCACTACATATACTGCTTACATGAAAAGAAACAACCCTTGAAGTTTATGGGCTTGTAAAAATATTGTGCCGCTAAAACCGTGCTCGGAATATTTGATTTCCAGCCCGAGTGTGGAAGTCAGTAAGTAGCTTCATTCATTCATTCATTCATTCGTTCTTTATTTATTTATTGTATTTTGGGGAAGGGTCTACAGGGTGTTCAGAGTCTTACTGCTACATCGAACTGGTAGTGATTCTCCTGTTTACAGTCTCCCAAGTGCTGGGATTACAGTGTACGCCACCACATCCAGTCTCAATTGCTGTCTCAGCACACCCCGGGGGTGAGGCCAGCACGACAGGCCCAGGGATCGAACCCCCGGCCCCTGCACCTGCTTGCAGGCACTTTAATCCACTGAGCTATTTGGCAGGCCCTAGTAGCTTCATTTAAATTTAACTCTGGCAGAAAATTTCAGAATTTGAGAAAGTACAAAATAGCATGCAACTTTATTTGATTACATTCAAGACCTTGTAAAAATTCATTCTCCCTCCTAGCATTTAAAAATCAAACAGCTCTCCATCCAATCAGTCATATTTATGGGTTTTCCATTATGTTCCCATCAGGCTATGAGGATTCGTGTTTCAGAAATTTTAAGCCACGCCCCTCATACAAATACAGAATGAACATATGTCAGAGATGGAATTCATTCGTTTGTGGCAGAACCAACAGGATGGTCAGTCTGGACAATGAAAGCAGCAGGCGCTAGCCTTCAGGTGTAGACCCTTCAGCCTCCCGCTACAGACTCACACAGGACACTGTGCGGAGTTCCAGGCTTTCAGCTAGATCTTTGGGTCCTTGATGGGCAGACACACCCTTGCCTCTTTCACGCCCAGCTCTTTGGGTAGCCATTGTGAGCCAATTTTGTACATTCATAACTATTTGTATATCTTGTGCTATGTCCATGTCTCTAGCAAACAGTGACTGATAAAAAAGAAAAGAATGTTGGAATGATATTCCCAGGTTACATACCAACTGGTTAAATTCCAGTGCAACTAGATTATAACCTATGGAGTTACTTTTGTTACTGAACAGAAATTGCCTCTCTTCTGAATGAAGATTCACACATTAAGGAACTTTACAGTATTGAGACTTGTAATCAAGTATAGATTTTTGTGTTGAAAATATTCTAAAATTAAATTGCAATTCTGCCACTATCCTAAAAACCACTGAGCTGTCCTTAATGGGTGAACTTTATGGTATGTGAAATATATTTCATAAATGCCTTTAAAAATGATGGGCAGCAACACCATAGACTTGACTCACTGAACCAAAATCATTGTCTTCCTTGTTCTCATAGACAATTAATCTCCTTGGGCAGCCACCAGTATTAAAACTTTAATGTGGTGTGGGAAGTAGATTTGCCTGCTTTACGTGCTTGTTCTGTGTACAAGCTTTGTGCCCTTTTTCGTTGTTGTTGTTGTTGCAGTACTAGGGATTGAATCCAGGGCTTTTGCACTAAACTACCGCCCTAGTCCCATTTCTATATTTTATGTTTGAGTCTCATTCAGTTGCCAGGTTGCCCAGGCTGAGCTCTAGTTTGAGATATTCCTGCTGTAGCCTCCCAGTGTGCTGGGATTACAGATGTGCACCACCACATCTGGCTGAGTACTTTTTCATAACAAGGAATATATATATCTCGCATGACCCTAACTTTAGAAACTTGAGGAGAACATATACTGAAGGAGAGAAGAAAGTGGGGTGAATAAATATATAGTGTGGTAATCATGAATCAGTTGAGTGAATGGAGAACCTAACAGTATTTGAATGATTATATACAGTATTCACTATATTTGAAACCAACAATAATTGTTTCATAAGAAGGGAAACCTTCAAACCACAGGTCTACAGATCGTATTCTATACATTTTAAACTAGTGTGAAGCTGACAAGAGGTGAGCGTTAGGAAAACCCAGAAGGGTATGTAGCATACTGAGTATGTTTAGACGTGCAGGAGCACAGCTGACCAGAGTCTACACACATACGGTGGGAAGCAGGCTCACGTCGACAGCTTTTGCCTCCGTGTGTGATTCTGAAGTCAAGGTAGAGGAGCTGCTGTCTGCAGGCTCTGCAGTGAGTAGGCCACCTGGAGGAGGGGCAGCGTTGCGAGCTCGGCAGGATGTGAGGGTGGGGAGATTTCCACGCTGTACACGTATGTACCTGTTGGGTAAATCCCCGGGCCCAAAATATAATCCACGGTCCTTTTATGTCACCTGCTGCCAACTGAGGTGGCATGAGGTGAGCTGTGGTTTGCCTTGGGCGCCCAGGGCTTCGCAAGCCAACCTGAGCTCCGCCTTTCCTCCCGGCTGGTAGAGGAGACCACAGGTGCCTCAATGTTCCCCTGAGTGCTGCTTATGCAAATTAGCTCGCATCTGCCTCAGGTTTGAAGGGAAAATGAGCTGGTGTACGTGAAAGACGCTGAGGGGATCAAAATAATTTTATTTTAAACATTATGATCCCCTCTTCCTCTTCCTCTTCTTCGCAGCCCTCCCTCTCTGTGTTCTTTTCCTTTCCCTGCTCTGCTCAGCTGCGCGTAGCTCTGCTCTGAGCCAAAACTCCTTCCGGCATCGCCACTTCCTGCCCAGCTCTGCTGAAGCCAGGAGCTTTCCCTCTGCGATCTGCCTAATGATTTCTTTGCTGTTAAATTGAAAAAAGATCGCCGCTGAACACAAAAGTGAAGAAAAATCAACAGAGAGATAAAAATGCAGAAGCTGTGAATATAGAGGAAAGTGACTAAGCCAGCATCAGTGATAAAAAGATTATTGCAGGTAGATACCAAATTAGCTCTGAAAAATATAAAAGAAGTATGAACACAGATGATTATTATCTCCGAGTGGTGAGATTAGAAGTGATTTTCACATTTTATTTACTGATCTGCTTTTTCCATTGTGTGTGTGTGTGTGTGTGTGTGTGTATAACTTTTGTAAATACATAACATATACATATATTTTAAAAAGTAGCCCTTCCTGGCCACCCCAGTTATCACTTTCTTCTACCAGTCAAAGCAATGATTACTAACCTCTTTTTTTAAATTTTAAATTAGAAATTGAACATTTTATTTTATTTTATTTTACTTTATTTTATTTTATTTTG
>NW_004524605.1:13161054-13175730 GCF_000260255.1 Octodon degus
TAATACTTACCTCCAGGAATGAATTAGGGAGAGTGGCTTCCCTTTCAGTTTCATTAAAAAGTTCCAGCATTAGTGGCATTAGTTCTCTAAATTTAGAATTCAGCACTTAATCCATCAGGAAAGACCTGGGCTTTGCTTTGTTGGTAGGTTTTTTTAAGTTTTTTGGCAGGGGAGGGGTACCAGGAATCAAACTTGGGACCTCATGCTTGCCAGGTAGGTGCTGTGTCAATGAGCTAAACCCCTAGCCTCTGTTGGTAAGTTTTTAATTACACTTTCAATTTCTTTGAATGATATTCCTGTACACAAAACACAAACTGACTGAGAGAGACATTAGGGAAACTATACCCTTCACAATAACATCCCCCAAAAATGAAGTAATTAGGAATCAATCTAACAAAGGAAGTAAAAGATTTGCACTTTGCAAATTATAGCACCCTGAAAAAGGAGATTGAAGAGAATAACAGAAAATGAACGTAGAGAACATGGCCATACTCCCAAAATTGTTACAGGGATTTAATGCAGTCCCAAGCAAAATACCACTAGCATACTTCACAGAACTAGAGAAAACATTCCTAAAATTCATTTGGAATAGAAGAGACCTAGAATAATAAGAACAGTTCTCAACAACAAAAGCAATGCAGGGAGCATCACAATCCCTGACTTGATATTATATACAAAGCTACTGTGATAAAAACATAATACAGGCAAAAAAAAAAAAAAAAAACCAGACCCAAAAATCAATGGAACAGGTTAGAAGGTGTAGACACAACCCCAAACACACTCAGCTACCTTTTGAACAAAGGTCCAGCTTTACTTTCTTCTAGTAAACAGGTTTAGTAGAAGAAAGATCTCCTCTTTAATAAATGGTGCTAAAAATGTGGCTTTCCACATGCCAAAGACTAAAACAAGACTCATGTCTGTCATCATGCACCACACTAAAATAAAAATTGATCAAAGATCTAAATATAAAAACAGAACCCCTAAATCTGCTGGAAGAGAAAATAGGCCGAAATCTCAAAGTCACAGGTACAGGCATGCTATCTGGATTTGTGAACCAAACCCAGATAGCATGAAAAATATAACAAAGAATCAGCAACTGGTCTCATCTTATTAAAAATCCTTTTACACAGCCAAAGAAATCACCAATAGAGTGACAAGACAGCCCATGGAGTGGGAAGAATTTTTAGCCAATTGTCCCTCAGACAAAGAACTTATATCTAGAATATACAAATAATTGAGATAAATCACAAACCCAAAATTGAAAGACCCAATCGAAAAATGGACATCTGAGGTGAATACACACTTCTCAGGTAAAGAAATACAAATGGCAAATAAATATATGAAAAAAATGTTAAACATCATTTGTCATTCAAGAGATGTACATTAAAACAACACTGAGATTCCATCTCACCCCAGAAAGAATGGCTAACATCAAGAAGTCAACCAATAACAAATACTGGCAACCAATGCTGAAGGGGCTGTGGGAGAAAAGGAACCCTTCTCCACTGTTGGTGGAAAGTGGTAGACTGGGGCAATCCTTCTGGAAATCAGTATGGAGATTCCTCAAAAAGCTAGGATTAGTGGTCCCTTTTGACTCAGCTGTTCCCCTCCTGGGTATCTTCCCAGGAGAATTAAAAACATCGTATCACAGCAACATATGATTTAGTCTACAGGGAACCCAAGGAAGATAAAGGCCTCCAAAATGATTAAAAGAGGACAGTGGAAGGATCTCTTTGGTATGCTGATAAGAGAGGCTCAGGAGATGTATCAGAAGCTTATCCAAAGGATTGTCTCCTGTCCCAGGGAAAACAACTATAGCTGTAGAACCTCAGATTATAGCACCATAAAAGGAGGCTTTTGCTCGGTATCCAAGAGAGCAAGATTGAGCATACCAAGATAGGAGATTTACAGAAGCATTCAGTTACATCCAGAATTCTTCATTGCCTGAAGCTAGGGTCACCTTGGATTCCAGCAGAGCCTCACAGGACTGAGACTGCCATTCAAAGCATGGAGATTCCTTTCATGAGAACCAAACTGCCCCTCCATTCACAAAGATTCAGCCTAAACTCTGAAAGCAGGACTGAGATAACCCCCAGACTCCAGCGCACTAGGACCCAAAAAACTGGCCTGCACTCCTTCACTGGCAGGCCAGTCTGTTCCTCAGCGCATAATGCCACCTCCAGCTACTGCTAGAGTGGGAGTCCTGTGTTTATCTTCTCTTGCCTTTCAGATAACACTTTGCTTGTAAATTCATATTGTCGCTTCAGGTTTTTTTTTTTTTTTTTTTTTAATATATTTGGTTGTTTCTGGGTCGCACTACGCAGCTTGGGCTTGTGGTAATCCTCCTGCTTTCAGCCTCCTCAGCACTGGGATTACAGGTATACACCACTAGACCCAGACTCTGGCCTGCTCAGCCCACCCTAGGAACAGGGTTGGCACAGCATGTGATGCCCATATTTGAACTGCGATCCCTTTGGGTGTCTAAACTTGCCCAAGCAGGTGCTTTAGTCCACTGAGCTATCTTGCTGGACAATGACTTTAGTTTTAATCTCAAGAAATCAACTGACAACAAATGCTAGGAGGCCATGGGGGAAAAGCAAGGACCCATGCTAGAGGGTGACAGCTTCAGACAGCCAATATCCCATTGCCTTGGCTGTAGCAATTGGGATATACATAAGGATGTTACCCGGAGTTAGCTGGTGACTCACAGTGCTGGGACTGTCACTGGAACACTGGGGAAAGAGGACATCGATGTCACGGAGGACAACCATTCTCAGCACAGAGAATCTGGCACAGAACTAAGGAGTGAGAAGCACAATTTATGACACCATTGCTTAAATGCACACATTAAGTGGTACCAAGATGAACTGTTGTTGTTGTTGTTTTTTTTTAATTATTGGTTATTAAATGAGACTTGTGAGCTCACCTTCATTTGAGGGTCCCAAAGCATCTAAAATATAACTGAAGGAGTCAAGTACTCAGGTACCTCACAGTGCGGTTCTGTACATTCCACATTTGACACAGGAAGAAGCAAAACCAGTTCTGCCTATAATAGTGTTCGCCCACCTCCAGCACTTAGGAAACAAAACCCACAAAGCCAAGAAAGACAGTTCCTGGTGTGCTGTGTGTTTCCTGTCGCTGCCAGTGAGGGTGGGCTCCGGGGAGGGATGCATGTGCCCACCAGGAATCAAGGGATAGAGGCTTGGGGGAATGACACTGAGCCTGGTATGAGTTTCAGAGCCTTGGAGATACAAGGTCTGTGTCTAACTCCTGCCTGGAAACAGATGATGGTGAGCGCTGCTTATTCCACTGCCTAAGGGAAAGGGGGCTGTTCTTGGGACAAGCAGTCTGACCTTCAACAGCAGGATGAAAATGCCTGAGCTTTTCATGGGGCTATGGGAAGGAATAAATGGCATGTGGCTTGTTTTCAAGGCCATTTCACCCTGAGGACACTCTAGTGGGCAGTGAGATCTAAAGCAGTCAGAGGTCAGCAGCACCTAAGGTCTGAAGATTGAGTTCATTGGCCACCTAGAGTGATGTCCCCCATAAGGGAAACAATTACGGAAGCCCTCAGCTGAAAACATCTGTGCAAACAACGAAACACTAGAGAAACATGTGTCATGAAAGAAAAGCAGCAGTTGTCGATCTAGCCTGGCCCTATATAGCACATTACTACTGTAGCTCCCTTGGGTGCTTCACCCCTTGCTCCTTTTCCTTTCTTCTCTCCAACCAGAGCCTAGAAATCAGAGGAGTGCATGAGAGACGAGCAGAGATTAGGATATGGTGCAAAAGGCACTGAGCTTTGAATCCTGGGACAGACCCGGGCTGACACAGAAGAGAAGCGTTCCACTGACTATGTGCTGGAATATTGATAGCAACACTGAACTGGACTGTCTTTTCTCAACTCAGATAAGAAGACTTTCAAGCATATGTCAGTATAAGGAGAATGGAGTGATGAACCCTCGCATTTGTTCAGTAATTCAGCTTGAGTCACTGCCAACTCAGGAGCATTTTTCATTTGTCTCCCTGCCTGTCCCTTCCTCCCTAGTGGATTATAATGAAGCAAATGTCAGGCATTGATGGGTTTATCAACCATTCAGTATGTTTTCGCACAAAATAGGGATTCCCCTTTAACATGATTACAGTGTCATTGTCATTCCCTAAAACTTAGTATTTATCTGTATCACAAGGTATCAGCTCTTCATGTTTTCCCAGTTGTGTCCATGGTTTGTTTTCTGCCCTGAAACCTGAGTCCTCACAGGTATGATAAAGCTGTTTTTTTCATCCGTAGGTTCCCTTCCAGCTTGTTTCTTGCAGACGCCAGGTCGTTTGTCTCTGGTGTTTTGTGTCTTCCGGACATACCACTGTATAACTCCATCCTGTCATTTGTCATGTTCTCTTTATGTCTTATGTTTCCTACAAACTCAGATGTAGAGCCTTGGTTAGATTCATGTTTGCGTTCTTCTCTTTCTTGCAAGACGTGTGGGGGTGGTTTGTGTACTTCCTCTTGCACCACTTCAGGAGACACTCCATGTCTGGTTGTCTCTCTTTTTTGATGGTAAGGAGGAACAGTGTGTTACAGTGTTGTCGGCCTCTCACAAGGATGGTGTATTTTCCCACTCGCTTTGCACGCGGTGATTTTAGCAGCCACTGCTGATTGTTGTCTGGACCTTTTGTTTTCTTAGGCTTTTAAAGTTGGAATGTCCTATTATTCCTCCTTCATTTGTTCACTTCTCCAAAGAAAGACTTTACCTCCTTCGATATTTGATTACAAAACTGAAATATAAATATTCACAAAATCTGGAAAATACAGGACTGTTTTGTTCTCAGCTTTTACAGTAGTAAGTTAGATCTTCACTAGCTCCTAAATATGATCAGTGGTTTGGACTTTTTTCCAATTATATTATAAACTCACAGTTTTAACATGTTTGCTGGTCTTTAATTTATTGCAGTTGTGAACAGCTCTCCTTGAAATAAGAGTGACTGTCTCCATTTTGACTGAGCCTGACCCTATTTTCTTGTATTGATGTGTACAGAGCTGGCTAGGACTTCTATTTATCCTCCCATTTGGCCTTAAGCAATGCATATTGGTCTAGCTGAGGTGCTGGTGATAGTCTTTGAAGGTGGTGTGTGTGTTTCCCTGGTAACCTACACTTGCTGCTCCTTACTATGAGCCAGGTCGAGAAAGAACAAGAGACAATGCTTAGTGCCGCCAGCTGGAATTGAGCCTCAAGACAGAGACTATGAATTCCTGAGGCTTTGAAAAAGTACATCAAAGCTGAAGCACCAGACCCCCAAAACATTAGATACTATCTCAATAGCATAAAATAGATTACTTGCTCACATATCCTCTCTGCATATGACAGAGGTAAATGCAGGCCACCCACCTAGCTCAACTCATAGTAGTCACCTACTTCCCACAATTCTCGGTCATTCCTCTTCAAACCACTCCTCCACTGAATAAAACTGGGTGAGGCCCTTGGTCAGCCTCTTGGTTCTGGAAAGCCATCTTCATGGCTGGACTTAGGGCCCCTTGGCTCCCCAGTAATTATAAATATATTTTAGTGTCATTACTTTCACCGTGGGTTGCACTGAGAGTGGTAGATTGGAATTAACTTGGTGGGATTCCAATAACATATCTTACAAATATTAACTTCTTGGACTGAGACGAGAACCAGGAAGGAACTCCTACAGTTATTGTTCCTCTTGAAACCCAAATCATTCTATCTTCGGCCAGTAGGAGTTCTTCGAATGTGTCTCCTGTGGACTGAACTTATAAACCAAAAAAAAAAAAAAAAAGTGCCTATATTTTTCCTTAAAGGGATGGAGAAAACATTGGCTCTTCTAAAGTTTCATGGAGGAGTGAATAGAGACAAAACCCAGCAAGTGGTTTTGAAGGCTCTATGAGCAAGACAATAAAATTACTTATAATTGTGTTCCAGAGAGAGTTGGGAAATAAAAGGCTCTAGAACTATTATAATAGCTGTTTTGTTTTCCTAGGTGAGAATGTTCCAGGAAGTCTATAAATATTTTTATTTAAACCAACATGGTATAAACCTAGCCTTCCCAGTGAAATTTACAGTGTGGTTTGAGAAAGTCATGAACACATAGTTTTAGTTAGAATTAGGTTTGCTGCAAATGACAGAAATGCAAAACGGCAGGATTTTTTTTAATATTAAATAAAAGTGATCCAAAGCTAACACAGAAAGCTCCATGGTCATCCAGAGTGTACGTGCTTTCTCTCATGTATGTTCCTTTGTCACCAGCATGCGCCACCTACCTCGTCATATGGAATAGCTGCTCTGGCTCCAGCTATTACATCAACATTCTCAACAGCCAGGAGAAGGATAAAAAGAAGAAAAGGATATGAAGATTTTGTTGATCAGAAAAGAGTCACATGAGTACACTTAATTACAATACAGGCTGAAATATATAGGTCTCTTCTGGTTGACCAGAAGTCCAGACAAACATCAGGGTGTTTGTATTCTCAAAAGAGGAAAATACATATTGAGGAAAACAGCAATCTCTACCTCAAGGCCATATTTTAAGAACTACTGTCACTCTTTTTTTTTTTTTTTTTTTTTTTTTTTTTTTTTGTGTGTGTGTGTGTGTGTGTGTGTGTGTTTGTACAGGGTCTCACTAGGCAGCTCAGATTCATAGTGATCCTCCTGTTTTCAGCCTCCCCAGTACTGGGATTCCAGGCATGTGCCACCCCACCCAGTCTTAATCGCTGTCTCATTGCACCCAGGGGCAGGGCCAGTGCAGCATTTGGTACAGGGAATCGAACCTGGTCCCTACATTGCCTAAGCAGGAACTTAGTCCACTGAGCTATCTTGCCAACCCTCCATCAGTATATTTTTCTAACCATACTCTGAGTGCTGAGTTCTGTGTGAGGCACCAAGTATATAGTAAAGAGCAAAACCACACACATTTCTTACCCCCATGGAGTTTCTAAACTAATGAGGGGACAAACAGTCCAAAACCATTCTCCATAGCATGTCAGAAGAGGTAGGAAGAGAAAGTTGTAAGTGTATGTGAGCCTGGTGGCTTGGCCTTAGAAGAACCGGGAGGACCTCCCAGGGAGCTGCCATGCAAGCCAAAGCTGACTATATAATGTTGAGCTAACCAGGAAGTGAAAAGGCAAGAAGATATTTTCAGGCAGAATGAGCAGCCTGTACAGTGGTTTCAGGGACATGCAGGAGAGGGCTGGGTGAGAACTGGGCGAGCTGTGGCGTGAGGCTGACCCAAGAGGAGCCCTGCAGTCTCTGCTGGGAGGGCCTCTTAGTCTCTTTCATAGGGGCAGAAGTGGATGCCTAGAGCCCTGGAGGTGTTGGCCTGCAGTCTCATTGCTAGCTATGGCTGGGCGAATAATGGCCCTGACTAAAGACACCCCTACCCTAACCCCCATCTTGTATGTTAGGGTACATGGCAGAAGAGAATTAAAGTAGCAAATGCCACTTGGGTGCTAATCAGCTGGCCTTAAACTAGGCTGGCCATCCTACATGAGCACAGATGACATGGACCCTGTGCAATTAGGACTTTTACATGTGGAAGAGGGTCATAGAAGAGGTTCTGGGGACACAAGGCAAGCAGCACTTTAGTGCACTGATGCTGGCTTTCAAGAAGGAGGAAAAGGCCAAGAGCCTCAGCAATATGGGTCCCCTGCAAACAGCCAGGAGGCCAAGGACACGGAGCTCACCCAGCAGTCCTCCAGAAAGGATCACAGCACCACAGACCAGTTCTAGCCCAGAGACCCACTTTATCCTCCCTAACAACAGAACTGTAAGATAGTCAACTGGTGTTACTTTGAGCTACCGTCTGTGTCTTAATTCGTTACATGAGCAACAGAAAATGTATACACAATGTGTGTGCGGTGGACAACATGCTCTTATCCCTTGTGCCAGTGCCTTACCCACTGGAGGGGCTAAGCCAAGATCTATAACAGTTGAAATCTAAGCCTTAATACATAACAGAGTTTATGTTTCTTCAAGTATCATTTCAACTCATGCAGCAAAGAGTATATGCACTTTTTCACAGGCGCCTCTCGGTTTTGTAAATTTTGAAAGGATGTGGTTGTGGCCTTTGATATCAAAAAAGAAGCTTGGCGCTGTCAACTACAAGTTGATAGAAAGATACCGCGAGAGGCAGGTTGCCTTTGAGAGACTCTCTGAAGCTCAACTGCCTCCTGCCGCACTTCTGGTTCAGAGGCTGCTTCCCCTGGTTGTGCTGAGGGGTGATGCTTACAACGCATCACTTTTCAAGAATTGGATCATGAACAACTTCATCCTACTAGAAGAACAGCTCATCAAGAAATCCCAACAGAAGAGAAGAACTTCTCCTTCCAATTTTAAAGTCCGCTTCTTTGTTTTGACCAAAGCCAGCCTGGCATACTTCGAGGATCGGCATGGGGTATGTAGTTGCTTTCTTCTGTGTTCTCTTTTTGTATAGTATTTTATGTTTGGACCAGGCTGATGGCAAAGCGTATACACAGAATGAAATAGAACACATGGATCGCAAATATGCTGGGTGTAACCACCACGGTGTAATAGGAGTAAAGGAATCAAGAGGCAAGGTGTTGTGCTTGGCAGTTTTGCTTCTGAGCAGCATAACTTGGGGACCATCATCTATAAAGCTAAGTTTAATTTTCAAGTCTTAATAATATTTTATGTGGCAAATTTTTATTCTGTAGAACTTGAACTTCATATGAAATGTGCTATATTTTATGTGTCATGGCTTAATAAAATATTAGTATCTGATGGGACCTAAGGAATAATCTAGCTAGATTTCATTATCATACAGTAGAAGAAATAGTATTTAGCATGTTTAAGTGACAAATTCAATGTTAACATTTTTATAAATTCAACTCTGCTTGTTTCGATGGTTATCGCTGCCTGATAACCTTGAAATAATAATCCCCAGACATTTAATCATCTGAAATTTGCAAAGTGTACATAATACCATGCCTCTCTATCCCTTGGAAAATGTCCCAGGAGACTAGGTATATCACATAACACTTATTTTGCAGTCCTTACCTGAAGGATTATGGTGGCTTAGTGAGACGAGACCTGTGGTGTATCTAAAGACATTCTCATGTCCTATAGCATCAGTGAGAGCAAAAGAAAAAGTGAAAAACATAACAATGTAGATTGGTAGAAAATGGACTTCCTGAGCAGTCAGGAAATCAAAATCTGCTTCTCACTGAGTGACTGCATCTGGACTAATGTCTGCCTCCTACTTCAGGGTTTTTCTGTGTAAAAGGAAAGAACTGGAAACAACCAGGAACGGGGCGTTCCTTCTTTAAGAATCCCTGGAGTAGCTCAGGTCTTGTCTTTTGGAGCCTTTTCTCAAAGCATGTTTGATTTTGTACAAGATCATTGTATTCCTTGTACTTCATTAGGGAAGTAGAGCAGAGATTACCACTTACATGTCACCAAAGGGGAACTAGCACTCATGCTTGGCAGTCCCTCGGAGACAGAGGTACTCGGATTCCTGCTGGTGTCTGGCCTGCTGGATGCAGGCATGAGCTTGGAGTTTGGAGGCCTCGGCTTGGAACATTAATGAAGGGGAGCCTGGGGAGGTCGAGCTGGGCTTGGGCCTCTGGAGCTTGACCTTTTGAAGTTGCAAGTAAAATAATGCCTCCTCTCTCTTAGAAGTAAAGTCATCTTCAGTAGCTTCTTGCTGAGCCTTACTTATCAATGAATCAAAAAGCACATGGACCTGGCAAGTGCAAGGTCCTGAGTTCAGTCCCCAATACAAAAAAAAAAAAAAAAAAAAAAAAAAAAAAAAAAAAAAAAAAAAAAAAAAGATATCCAAAAGGCGCATGGAATTAAGTATGTGCTAGGCAGGTGCTGGGTGGCCAGGAGCCAAGGTTTGAACTTGGGCAATTCCTCATGTAGAGCTCACACATGGCATGACATCAATCAGGGTGTTTTTTAATAAATGAGACATTTAAAGTTCATGTTTCATACTGAAAGAACAGTCACATGCCTTTACATTTTTTTCAAAGACCATTTTACTGCTTTTAGTAAATTGCTTTCCTGACTCAATGTGGCATCATGTCATTTATTTAGCAGCTTCTGAGCAGCGTTGCTATTCATACGGTTTGATAGTGAAGTCAGCATTTTATTTGCAAATAATTATATAACAAGCAGTCTTGATTCAGGACTGCACTGCTTGTAATTTGAATATAACTAATGCAAACATTACCCCACCTTCTCGTGTGAGCCTCATGAAAGTTTGGGAGATATTTAATTCTTTTTGGGTAGCCCTTGGCTATAGCATCTACAGTGTCCACATAGGGTATGGAGGATACGTGCACAAATTTCTTTACAACATCAAATTTCTTTAAAATTCTTAAGTAACATCTTTCAAAGTTTTTGTCTTTTTTCTAAGTTCCTCTTTAAATGTCATAGAAATTTATGAGTCAGAAAGTTTTCTCTGGACCCTGAGAACATGTGAATTGGCGCTGTGGAAGCTGCCTCCACGCTGCGTGGCTTAGGACCACCAGTGTGCACACAACAGGGTGCTGTGCATCTTTCGTGAGTAATAGCATCACACTCAGGGGAGAGCATCTTTTAGCTTTTGCATTAAAGCCTCAGTGCTCTGGCCTTTGCATCTGTGAAGTGCTTATAGAGAGAGCATCCATTTCATCAGAAGATCACAATTCAGAGGGATAAATGTGTCAGGGCTGAACTCTTTGAAATGACAGTGTGTCAGATAAGACATGCTCAGGCAGTGGCAGTTTCATACAGTTCAGCTTAATATATAAAGTTCTTAGTATAGGTCTTGTCGCCTACTCAGTGCCTAGTGAAAGCCACTGCCATGCCTCTAAAGGAAATAGAATGGTGGCAGATCAGGTGCATATTCAAGTGATGGCATAGACTTAAGATTTCTTCAAAACCAAGCTAACTTCAGGTTCCTGAAATCCTATTCTGTGGCTAACTCTAAGTTTGTGGGGAAGTACACACTCATCGTAAGCTGCATGATCCTTTCTTGCATGCCTATAATCCCAGCATCCAAGAGGCCAAGGCAGGAAAGAGCAATGAGTGCAAACCCTGGGCTACATAATGAGTTCAAGGCCAGCCTGGTCTACATAGTGAGATCCTGTCTCAAAACAACAGCAATGAAATAAAGTAAAAATAAATGACATCATCCTAGGTTGGGCCTTTTTAAGATCTCAGTTTCCTTTCTCCCTTTGCATTTATAAATTTATGTTCCTTTTAGTTATAATTGTCTGTGAATTTGTAACATCATGTGAAAAAGTACTCCTTACATACTCAAGAACAAATCCTGCAGTTCTTCTAAGTGTTCACACTACCTTTAATCATCCTTGCCTCTTCGTAAGGTCCTAATAACACAATGAGCCTTTTATTTTATCATGCACCTAAGTGGGGAGTCAGCTGCCTCTTTCTCTTAGCAAGTGTGCTGTGTGAGTGCTCGCAGGAGGCCAGGGAAGCTTTTCCATACTGTTGTAGCAGGGCTCAGAAGGATCCGAAGTCAGCAGAGGGTGACTCGCAGGCAGGCATGTCCTAGGGCTCTCCCCTGTGCCCACAAAGCTCCTCACAAAGTAGTCTCTGGTGCCTGAAATGCTTCCACAGAGGACAAGGAGAGATAAGGACCTGGCAGTTCAACGTTAATCTAGCAGTCACTGTGATGGGGGAGGGGGCTGCGGAGTACCAATTCCTAGTGTCTGCCAACTTCGCTGGTGTAAATACTCCTATTGTGGCCATAACAAGTTACCAGTATGATATCTACTCTTCACCAACTTCTGAAAATTCAGCAGTCCAATCTCATGGGCCAACAAGTTCAGATCCAGCCCATTGCTGGAAGGCTTAAGTACAAATAATCTTCAGAGAGTTAGTTAGCAACTAAGCAATATACTTAGCTGCATATGACTGATGTAAGACCATTTTAAGGGGTAAAAGAGAAAAATGGGGGCTTTGGATACTTAAGCAGGCACACAAAGGAAGGCCTACAAGATGGAGAAAGCCATGGGTGGGTGAGGACAGTGTGGCCAACGAGAACTGGAGTCAAATCCTGCCTTTTATGGAATGCAGGTGAGCTATTTCATCTCTTTAAGCCTCTGTTTCCTATTTGTAAGGTCAGGATCCCAATACTACCTGCCTCAAGAGATCTCAAGTAAATCAGGAGAAAAATATTTAACAGCCTTAATACTCACTGCTATGTGGAGGTGACTGTTATTCACGTTTTTTGCCCAGTACCAGCTGGCTCTTCTGCGAAAACACTTGGGAGGCCTGGAAAGATTCCTGGGGGATCAAGCTTGCTGTACTTCTCACGGCAGTGGAGTGAGTGCTGTTTGTGTGGGACAGAGGAAACAGTCAAGGTCACCTCGCAGCCCGAGTCCTCGTGAGGGCCTCCACTTCTCTCAGCTGCAGTCTGATCTAGCAGCAGAACCATCTCTTAGAGTGTTCACCCTTTCCAAGATGCCAAGAGGGGAAGAGTTGGTCCCTTGTCTTTGCTTATGCAAGAATTACTGCCTACTGGTAAAAAAAAAATATAGCTTATAAACCAGGCATCGTAGGGCATACCTGCAATCCCAGAACTCAGCAGGCTAAGGCAGGAGGACTGCTGTGAGTTCAAGATCAGCCTGGACTACAAATTGAGCTCAAAACCAGCCTGAGCTGCATGGTGAGACTGCCTCAAAAAGACAAAACATATATCTATATATTACATTATCAGAGAGCTGTGGGTCAGAGACTAGGGTCACCATATGAGCTGTGGGAATGTGTGTAAACCACTTAATACGGGGAAGGCCTCTTGAAAACTATTTGCATTTTAATTGGTTGAATATTCCTTCATCTTATTTCTTTTTAATGAGGCAGAGGCCGCCTTTATTCCATAATAGTAAGATGGTAACTCACACATACGGAGACCGAGCATTCGCTGTATGTGTAAAGCTCTGTGCTAGAAATTACTTTGTCTCCACTTGACAACCATCGTGTAAATTAGGAAGTTTATAGCCCTCACTGATAGATCAGGAAGTAGAAGCAAAAGAGTAACTTGCCTGAGACCCTTCCGTCTCCAGAGCCTTCGCAGCTCCCTGGGAAGTGGTACTTATTTCCACAACAGCTATTACTCCTTGGTAATCAGAAACTCCACTGGGTTATGACAGAGTGCGTGATGTGTTCTTGCCCTGAAACCCTTAATGTGAAGGGCAGCCTGGAAAATCTCCACCCCAGGCTACCTGGGTGTTTCCCAGTGAAGTATGCCGTGAGCTCTGCTACTTCCATGCACACTTCAGGATGATCTTTCTCGTCATTCGCTTTAGGGAGCCCCAGTGTGTTTACCAGCTAGGTTTATCTCCCAGAGTTTCTCTAGAAGCTGCCCAGATCCCCGCAGTTACAGACATCTCTGCCCTGTGAACATCGCTGAAGGCCCCCCTGCCCCCGCCATCCCAGCCGCTAGCACTCCTTGCTCCGTGTGGCAGCGCGCATGAGCTCTCACACTATGACCTCCATCAGGAGGGACATACTGCTTCGGCGTTTTTCCTATTACCAGAAGATGGACACCAGCATCTACTGCACTGTTCCAGCTGACATCCCTCTTCCCTCCTTCTAAGTTTCAATCACACCAGATTGTGTCCAACTTTAAAGCCTCATCTCAAACGTCACTCGCTTAGAGAAGTTTTCCTTGAATTCCCTGAAGTAGGTCAGAGCCTCCTGCCATGTTCTGCCATAGCGATAAGTATTCCTTTTGTTGGGAGTACGTACCAAAGCCATCATTACCCATTTATTATTATTCTTATATTAATATCGTTTCCCTGCAACCTCTGCCATTACACAGCAGCTTTCTGAAGGCAGGCATGCGCTTTGCTGAAGATAATGTTGTCAGTGTCTACAATAGTGTCTGGAAAGTACAATTCCCTCAGCTCTTTGGAGATAAAAGCAGAAAGGGAGAAAAGCAATGAGGAAAAAGAAATGAGATAGAGATCCAGATGGAGGTTAGAGTAACACAAACGAACCCAAAGTAGAGCCAGTCCCAGTGCCCACAGCATAGATAGCAAAGCATCACGGGACACGAAGAAGGACATTCCGGGCACTGAGGCAAGGCAGTACCACTCCTGGGAGGAGGAGGAGTGAGTTTTGAACAAGAACTAGGAGGGCTCAGGTGGTTGTCATTTTGGCAGGTTGACAAGCACGTGTAGGAGTGGCCAGGAGGGCCAAGCTCCGAGGCCCCAGCTCTCTCTAGGTGGACCTTGCAGCTCAGTTCCTTTTTCCCTGCCCGCACTGACCCCGTCCTTCCTCTGGAAGCTAAGCCTTCTGGAGCCCATGTTCTGCCTGCGGCTGTCCTCATGGGCTCCTCCTGCTTCATTTCTCTGTGATTCAGTTGACTGCAGCTGGACTCCTGCAGACATCGAAGGCTGTAGCGCCGGTCATTCGCATAAGGAATGTGCACTTTCAAAATTATAAATCACGTTATCAGTGCCTGCCTCAAAGCTGTCTGTCACTGCTCAGGGTATGTCAGCAACCTCTCGGCCGTAACCCGAAGCCCCTCCATCCTGTGGTCTTTGCCTGCCTCTGCGACTTGGCTTCACACCACTCTCTTTCTGTGGCTCTGCCACATTTGTTTTCCTCCTGCATCTTGTTCCAAGCTCAAGTTCTTCTCAGGACTAGGACCAAGAAAAGGAGACACACACTTAAGTGTTCTCAAGGTTTT
>NW_004524605.1:13175830-13191996 GCF_000260255.1 Octodon degus
CTCTCACTACTAGATCGGACTCCTAGTGATCCGCCTGTTTACAGCCTCCCAAGAGCTGGGGTCACAGGTATGAGCCACTAGGCCCAGTCTCAGTTGCCATCTCAGCGCGCCCCGGGGGCAGGGCCAGTACAGCAGGCTCGGGAATCAAACCCGGCCCTGCGCCTGTTTCTAGGCACTTTAATCCACTGAGTGTATTCTTATTCTTAATCCATTCTCATGCCTACATTTTCTTAAGAATTGTACTTGCTTTTAAATTAATTTTATTGGTACACTTTTAACATACATTAAAATTAAATCCATCCTAATAATGAAGTACAAGCAGCAACTAAATACACGAAAAAGATTTAGCATCACTGGGCACTTGAGAGACGCATATTAAAACAATAGAGATTTCTCATAGCAGAAGAAATGGTGCTTATCAGGAAATCAACAAACAGCAAGTGCTGGTGACGTTGTAGTCTCCTAGACGGTGGGAGGATAGACTGGTGTAACCACTGTGGAATTCAGTGCAGCGATTCCTTCATCTAACACTTATTGTTACTGCTATTATTCAGATACCGGGGATTGAACCCAGGGCCTTTACACTGAGCTACATCCCTAGTCCCGTGTGTGTGTGTGTGTGTGTGTGTGTGTGTGTGACACAGAAAAGTCACTAAGCTGTCCGGGCTGGGCTTGCTGAAGCTCTGCACGCCCCTGCGTCACGCTCCCCGCGTGGCGGGATCACAGGCCGAGCGGCCCCCGCCACAGAGGCGATCTCTCGCAGGGCCGCCTGCGGGGGTCTCGGCGTCGGCCGTTCTTCTCCAGGTCTGAGCGCGCAGTGTGTTCGCGGGGTCGTATCTCTTTTGCTTCCTGCCTCTTTGGACAGGCCTCCGGCTCCTGTTTCACCTTTGCTCAGAGCACGCGTGCGGTTCGGACCTCGGCACCCGCGCTGGCTGTTGGCGGGTCTCCTGCTTGCCTTGCGTCCCGCGTCCCCGACCCCCCGCGAAGGGCAGCCCCCCGCGGGCAGGCTCCTGGCCTCGAACCTCTCCGCACTGCCCGCACCCCGAACTCTCCCTCGCGCAGATTAGATTTGCTTCTTCCTACTCAAGGGCTGATCCACTCATTCATCAGTTTCTGCAGTGAAAATAGGCCACAGAAAAATAGTTTAAATACGAGAGCTTAGTTTTTGACTCAGTCTGAAAGTAAATCTTTACTGGAAAGCGCAAGAGCTTTGTTCCTTCAGCTACGGGGTCTGCGAGGCCTGAGGCACTTTCATCTAAAATGTGGAAATGGGGCAGACACAAAGTTCGTAGGCCGAATAGTGAATATGCATGATTTCCTCAATGAGCCAATAACAAATTCCGCGTTCATCCGCGAGTGATCAGGTCATGCGGCCCTGCAGGACCTGCGACTCCTCCGGGTGCGGTGTGGACTCCCTTCCCGACAGCACGGGGCCTCCCGAGAGACCCAGAGGAGGGCCTGAAAGGCTTTCCCATCCAGATAAAATTCTTCTTTAGATCAAATGTCGGGTCTATTCTTTGAAATTAAGTTCAAGTTTGCAATAGGCTAATATAATAAGAACTCAATGTAGGTTTTGTGTTACCATTTCATTCCTATTAATCTAAAGGACTTGTTTTGTTCATTGTTATTTGTTGTGGTACAGGGAATTGAACGCAGAATCTTCACGCTGATTTACACCCCAGCCCTTTTTAAGATGCATTTTTATTTTGAGACAGTCTGTCTAAGTCATTAAGCTGCACAGGCTGGGTTTGAACTCGTGATCCTCCTGCCTCGGCCTCCCAGAGTGGGATGATAGATACACACTACCACACCACCTAGCCTAGGGTTATTCATAAGCAGGTTCCCCCTATATTCATCTCCAGAAGGATTAATATCCAGACTATATAACAAACTTTAAAAGCTCAGTAAAAGTAAAACTAGTACAATTAGAAATGGGCAAAAGATATGAATAGGCACTTTTTGAAAATTAATCCAAATAGCCAACAAATTTATTTTTAAAAATGATTTCATTATCCATCAGGGAAGCACAAAGGAACACTACATAGGATATACATTCTCATCCTACCTAGAAAGCTACCACTGAAAAGACAAAAGTTAAAAAATAAATAAGTAACAATTGCTAGAAGAGACATGGAGGGAAAGGGAGCTCTCCTACAGCTGGTGGGACTTCAGTCAGCCACCCCGCAGAGCAGCTTGGTGTTCCTTCAGAGAGTGAGCTGGGTTTACCCTCTACCTGCCTGCCTATGTCTGTTGGGGCACTGTTCATGGTTGCGGAGACATGGAATTAACCTAAGTACCCACCAACAGAGGAATAGGTAAAAATATTATATATATAATATTTTATATATTAGGAGATATATATAGGATATATATATATATATGTATATATATTATACACAGGTGCATAGTATCTATGTGTGTGTAGATACTATCCAGCATACAAATGGTACCTTGCCATTTGCAGCCAAATCGGTGGAGCTGGAAGTCATGCTCAACAAAGTAAGTCAGACACAGAAAGATGAACTCTTCATGCCTTCTCTCGTGAATGTTTTATAAAGTCAATGTGAATGAATGTGAATGTTCTTAAAAGTCAATCAGACGACAGAGTAATTATTACTAGAAACTGGGAAGGCTTGCTTCTAAGAGGGGCAGGAGGAGGCAAGACAGTGGCTTCCCCGACACAGACCAAGGTTCTAGTGCTCTGCAGAACTGCAGGGGAGGACTACAGCTCCCAGAGAGCTGTATGTCTTGTGTGAAAACACTGCTGTGTATTTTGTGTCTTTTAGTTAGAAGAGTGATGCTCAAAGGCTGCAAACACAAAGTAATAATGAGGAAATGAAAATGTCACCTTGATTTCATCAGAACATACTGTACACGTGTGTTGAAACATCATATGGTGGCCCACAAATGTGCATAATTATTATGTGTTAACCACTCGCTCTTAAAAAAAGCTTAAGGAGATGGCATTGTCCTGATTTGCTTTTTGCACACTATGTGCCTATGCTGAATTATTAAATAGCACAATTTGCACAATTAAAATGATTATATTATTATATATAATTATATAATAATTATATTGGGTTTGAACTTGTATTCAGTATATATTATATAACCTGTACATGGTTTGTATAATTGAAATAGTAATTAATAATTAAAATAGACATACATAGAATCACATAAATTATATCTTCTTGCTACAAAAAATTCAAACATAGAAATTTCCATAAAACTGATACACATTTTTCTTGACCTAACATTGTACCAGGAAAGTGTTTCTACTTTCATAGGTTTTGCATCATTGCCTTGTTGAGCAATTGTTTTGAGAGCCAGGGAGATAGCTCAATAGTATAAGCACCTGCCTGGCAAGTGCAAGAACCTGGGTTTGATCCCCAGTACCTCATGCCATGCCAGCATCCTGGCCACTGAAACTGGGCATGGTGGGGCATGGCTGTAATCCCAGTGCTGAGGAAGCTGAGACAGAAGGATCACTATAAGTCTGAGCTGCATAGTAAAACCCTGTGCTAAATAAATAAGAGTTAAAAATAAATAAAAGAAAGAAGATTAAAACCAAAAAAAATCATTTCTACACTTCATCTTAGCCAAAAGGCCTAGAAGTGATAACAATCATTTCTTAAGCACCTACTATGTGCCAGGCACTGTGCTAGAAGTGAGGAAAACAGTGGGAACCAATAGGGACAAGGCATTCTCCCTGCTCTACTGAGGGAGACAGACAATAAGAAAATGTCTAACTACACAGGACAGACACAGATGGGTAGATCCTATGGTAGGTCCGAGCCTTAGCTGAGGCTGAGAGGGGAAGGTGATCAGAGAAGAGACTGACGCTTGCACTGAGGTCTGCAGGATGAGCGAAGTGCCCTTAAGTGAAGAAAGGAAGAAGAGCATTCTGAGCAGGGGGGCCTGCAAGTGTGTGGACCCCTGCACGTCTGCAGAGCGGCAAAAGGCTGAGCTGGCATGGGGACACAGACCCGGGCACACACAGCTCAGCAACAAGGGCCAGAGACACGAAGGCAGAGGCCAGCTCCACGAGCCACAGCAAGTCGCTTAGATTTTATTTCCCTTACAAAGGGGAGCCACCGGAAGGTGCACCGGGAGTAAGCCACCACCTGCTTTACATGTATGCGTGCTCGTCCATGCAGCTGCGGGGCCAGCAGAGAAGGCACCAGGGCAAGAAGGAGGGCGGGAGGCTGGCAGGACGCCACTGCAGTGCTCTCCTGAGCTATGGTGCTACATCTTGCTCTCTGTGTTGTTCTTCATTCATTTAACATTCTTGTGGCATGCTTCTTCCTGTTTTTTGGGGTTTTTTTCCCCCCAAAAAAGCATGTTTTGATGGGAAAAGCACCTGTTGACAAGGTAATCTTTAGCAACAAAGACAGAAAATAAGTTAGAGGTCAGTTAGATGGACTTTGGTTAATCTCAAGAGGGAAAGGAGTAAATTTTCAGCTCTTCATTACTGTTAAAAAATGAAGGAAACAAATTGGATGTGGCGGTACACGCCTATAATCTCAGCACTTCGGTTGGCTGAGGCAGCAGGATCGCCACGCATTCAAGGCCAGCCTCAACTGCTTAGCAAGACCCTATCTCAAAAAGTAAATTTTTAAAAAATAAATAAAATTCAAGAAATGGCTACACTCACAATGTTCTGCATAAGTCTTTTGTATATAGCCGTGGTGGCAAAGCTATGGCACGTGTATTACAGCGGGCTGTTTGCTGTGGAAAGCTCTGAGAGGTTTGCCACTTCTGGTCTACAGGCATCGTGTGAATCCCTCTGTGAGCATTTATTTTTTCCTTTCATGGAGATACAACTTTCCCTTAGTTATAATCACACTGCGTGGCAATCTGTACCCAACTTTTTCCACATATTCATTTGCATAACTGTAGTCCCATATTCCTACATGGCCTCCAAGTGATACAAATGCATATATGATATTTAATGGTTGAGTCAGTTACTTACAGGAATATATCTGTACTAATCTATTTTAAGGACACAGACAAATGGATAAGTGTATCAGTGACCTATGGTTCACATTCAGTTTGATTCCAAATATAATAAAACCCCTGAAAAAAAATGGAATACTTAATAAAATAGGGCTGTCTCCTTTCCAAGTCAGCTTCTTAGGGTGCAAAGCCCCAAGCAGAATAATGTCACAGTATATGAGCCATTTCTGGTCTTAAGTAGAAGTTGATACTACTCCATCTTCACAGAATTTTAAAGCAGTACATGAAGACACTCATCTTTATTACCAAAACCATTAGAAAAGATTCAAGGAAGAGACTAACAAAAACAAAACCTCTTGTTGCAATTTTAACATGTGCAGTTTATAATATGGCTTGAGTCTTATGGTGAGAAAGAAAATTTGTAAAACTTTATACACGAGTGAGGTTGACTTAAAGTCAGTATTACGTACGTGTAAATGGGGCTATGACCTGCAAAAAGTAATCTTTAAGAAGTGCACCAAGGAGACACCTGAGCACCCTTCTACCTCGGGGGCCGTCTCATGGATCTCAAAGGTTCGCGTGAACAAGCTCCGCGGGTCAGGCCATCATGCACCCAACAAGGAGCATGCAGATTTGAGGGAGTTTTTGCATGAGCCACTTTGACTGCTGCATGGAGATCAGTTCTGGGATTTCTGAGGCCCTGCAGGGAGCCACACAGACTACAGTTCTAGAAAAGTGAGGTGGCAAGGCGGCTCCAACAGAGCCGCTCACCGGAATGGAGACTTGGCACCTGTGACCACGGTCGGTTCTTTCCTCTATCTGGGCTTTAGCTTTCCTGCCCAGAGAATCAAGTACTTGGTCTAGATCAGTGGTTTTCAAACTGCTTACAATGTAGAATTCTCTACAAAAGTATACCCATTACCTTCATCCACATGTATAAAACAGAGAGGAAGGGAAGTCCTCATGTTGAGGCAGGATAAGAAAGCAGCTCAGAACTCTCTCCTGCCCAGGGCCTGCCAGAGTTCCAGGAAGTGAGACTGAATTTGACTCGTACCAAACCTCACCCTTTCCCACCATCCAAACAAGACCAGCTCAATGCAGTTCATTTACAGTTAGTGTTTTTATTTTAATTGGTTATGTTTTTTATAATTTATATTAAGAATGAGCATCCTTAAATTTATGGTGGTGATTTCAAGTCCTCTTTTAGAATGAATCTGCTCCTGAGAAGAAAGTGAGCCCATTGAAGAAACACTAGTAAGAACACCACGCCACTTGAGGAAACTACAGAGTGGTAGACAGCGCAGACATGATTGATGATTCCTTACTTTTAAATAGCTTAAAACATGAAATACATGAATGTGCCCTGTGCATTTGGAGACACAGAGGTGTTTCTGAGGAGGCCTGGATGCTTGGAGATGTCGCCACAGAGGAGCAGAAATACCAGGCCACAGACATTGTCTCAGTCTAGGTGACCTCAACCCAAGGTCACTATAAACACATGAAGCAGTGGCCACAATCTGATCACAAATTTCTCTGCATGCAGGTTGTGGCAGTTCCAGTTCCTATAAAATAAGTCCACTGTCAATCTCACTGATGTCAGGGTTAGTGCTGATCACATTGTTTTAATGGTGTCCCAAACTGATACATCTCATTCACAAAACAGAATTGTTTTGTCTTTCCGGGTTGGACGCTTGACCCCTCGCCCTGGGCCTCGTAGACCTCAGGTCTGTGTTTCAACAGGCACTTTCATTTGCCTATCTGTTACAAGATGCAGAACAAGTTTTGTTTGGAATAGATAGTATATCCACATAATTTTTACAAGTTGCAGAATATTAATGTAACAAAATCTTCCATCTTTGTCCCAAACCCTCACTCCATCTTTGTCTGAAAGCAACCTATATAACTCACATCTTATAAAATCTCTTAATGAGACATTACCCACATGTCTGCCTCTATTGACAATGAAATTGTCAGAGGCAGGTAATGTCACTTTTTCATTGTAAATAGAGGCAGGCATTCTTCTCCTTATTTTCTATTAAGTGACAGCATAACCTACACGCATGCTTAATCTTTTTAGTTGCTTAACAATATATCTGACGGAGATCAATCTATACCAATGCATAAAGAGCTTTTTACTGTTAATTGCCGCATCATATTTCATATATGGATAAAATATCTCAGTCTTAACTTTAATCTGCTTCCAATTGCTTGGTTAGCACAAGCAATGAGGAAGGAGTAAAATTCACGTGGGTATGTGACTTGTCATGAGTACCATAGTTATTTTTAAACAGCTAATTTTGCTCACCAGAGGAAATTTGTCGATGTCTAGACAAATTTTGGATTACCATTACTGTGAAAATAAGTAGCACTGTTACCTTGAGCTTAGAGGCCAAGGATGCTGCTAAATGTCCTAAATGCACAGGAAAGATTCAAAATAAAGAACTACCCAGCCCATATGTGCTGAGGTTGAGAAGCTTGGGCCACACAGAAATATGCCAGATGTGGAAATGCTGACTCAAAGGCTATTTGCATCTGTTATTTTGTTAAATTCAACCAAACCACTCTCCACAGAGGTTGGACCAATTAACTTTCCCTGGGGTCATATGTGAAATGGCTGTCTTCTCAGAAGCTCAATAACACCAGTATCTTGTGCTTTGATCTTTGCTAGTCTGATAAGGTTTTTAAAATGATATCTAAGTATAATTTATTTTCATTTCTGTTATCATAGTAACTTGGAGTGTTTTTTCATGTGCCTTAGAAACATTTTAGTCTTTTTTCTCCACTTTTTCCTTGAAGTTTTTAGCATCCTCCATAATTCATAGGAGCTGTTTTTTTGTGACCTAAATCCTTTGTGTAGATGTTCACTTTTTCATGGTCAAGTGATTTCTGTTCATGTCACCATTATTCTGGAACTCTCATCCCAAGTATTTCCATGCATGGTTTTGTTGTGGACCACAAGCATCAGCTCCTGCTGGACACTTGCTCTAGCCTCCGTCTGTCAGTTAACAAATATTCATTGAATACAATCTCTGTGTCAGGAGTTATTTCCTGAAATGCAGCGAAGTTGTTGTAACTTACATGCTTTGGCTACTGAGCCTTCAGTGCTTGAGAGGAAGACATAAAACTATACCTTCTCGAACCCAGTAACCATCTCATATTTCCTATTCTCACAAGAGCAGCCTGAAAGAGGGGCCAGACTAGCGATGCTCGGAGCTCTGGTGCAGGGCTTTCGGGGGACCCTCTTCCTCAGCGCTCCACACTGAGCTCTTGAGCCTGGTTTCCACACAAGTCCTTCTCCCTTGTCCCTTTTGTGTAAGTGATTCTAAGCGGACTTTAAAAACAAAATCCTAGAGTCATTATCTTTACGTACGATGACTTGTGCTTAGAAATTACTCCTGGGTGATTGCTCCCTTTATAAGAGAAATATACCACCCTAAAGGCACACAGCGTCACTGTATTAAATCTACGCAGAAGGTGGCTAACCTTCAGGAAGAATATAAGAGGAACTGCCGTGAAGCTCAGCCTGGAGGATGTAGCACAGCCGGTGTCGGGGAGGCCCAGCTGCCACTGCCTGCCGGTGAGGTCACCAGTGGTCACGAGTTCCAAGGACCAGGAGCTGTATCACTTTACAAACCCAGCATTTAATGTGTACCCTCTCGCAGTCCGTGCCAATACTGCGTTACCGTGTGGTGTCTGTGAAATTTCCGACCGCTGTAAAGATTACTTTCCCCTCTTTCTGCTTTTCATCTTTCTTTGTGATCATGGTAAAAAAAAAAAAAAAAACAACCCTTCAAATATCGCCATAAAACTCCACCATAAAAGTTTATTCCACCATAAAATTCTGCCACACAGATATCTACAAGGCCCCACAAGAGAGAGCCAATGTTAGCAGCTTGGGTCATCTGTCCTCTTGGAGCTCCTCTTTGGCTATTGGATATTGATATATGTTTCATCTCTTTTGCAAAAATGAGATACTTTGGCTTAAATTTGCCCTATTTACATTTAGCCTGTGCCTGTATTCCTGCATGTAGAGCAGTTCTGTTCTTTATTAATGTTACAGAGTAATCTGAACAGATGCATGATAGCTAATTTAAGCTTCATCTGCCAGTGGATAGATGCTTGAGCTTCTCGACATTTTCTTGGTAGCGTAAACAATGTTCGTACAAACATCCTTCTACTATATCCTTGTGCATTGTGAGCAAATATGTCCATAGGGTAAGCCCTACGTGACAACTTTATTTATTTATTTATTTATTTATTTATTTATTTATTTATTAAACTGGGGTGTGTGTGTGTTTGTGTGTTTTACTGGAGATTGAACCCAGTGCCTTCAGACTACAATATATTCTTGGCCTTCTTAATTTGACTTTATTTAATTTGGTTGGGGGAGAGGGCATAGGGTCTCACTATGTAGCTCAGGTTGGCTTTGAACTCTCAGCGATCTTCCTGCCTCAGCCTCCCAAGTACTGGGATTATGACTATGCACCACCACCACATCTGGCTTATGATTTGTTTTGAGACAGGGTTTCTCCAAATCTCTCAGTTGCCTAGGTGGGGCTTGAACTAAGGATCCTCCTTTCCCAGCCTTCCGGAGTGCTGAGATTACAGGCATGTACCACCACACCTGGCTTTAACTGTTTTGTTTTTTTAATACAGCAAAATAAACCTGTGATCCTTGCAAAATATTCAAACAGTATAGAAGGGAATAAGGTTTTTTTTAAAAAGGAGTTATTTCTACTCTCTGCTTCCAAACCCAGGACCGCTTCCTCTTGCCTCTATTCTTAAGCATTTTCTGAGAAAATGCATTCATAATTTGAAGAGAGGATCATGCATCGCCCTCTCACTATCATATAACAATACAGCTCTTTTTCTTTCTTTTTCTGTATTCTTTTCTTTGTGTAAATTTGCACCTTTTACTTTGGGCAGTCAGAGTGCTACTACTGAAAAGATGGCAGACCGTAAGAAAAGCTAAGTTGTGTTCCTGAGCCAGCCTCATAGAAACCACAGCGTGAAAACGCTAGAGCGATGAAAGCCAGAGGACCGTGGGTGAGCTCTGAGTAACAGCCCGTGGGGACGCGGAAACAGACGAGGGCAGGTGTGGGTGGCTCGTAGTTTCCTGGCTTTCAATTGGCCCAGGGAGCCACCGCCTCAGTGCGTGGGCCTGGAGTGTTCCAGGTCCTCTACATTAGGTCCAGTTGAAGATGGGCTGGGGAGCGGGACGGGCTGGCAGCAGCTACTAACAGTTGCTTCTCTGTCCCCAAAGTACTTCTCCGTAGAGCCATCAGTGTCTGCGCCTTTATTGGGTGCCCTCCCGAGGCTCAGACTGTGGTACTTGCTATCAGCTACCCGTGTCTGCATTCGTCCTGAAGACTGACGGAACTGGGCGCGGAGCACACTGCGTCCCCAGCGCCTCGGTCACTGCAGGGTCCTGAATCCCTGCCTTCCTCTTCCTACCGTTAGAGAGCACACTTTTTCATTCAACACGAAAACTCAGCTAGGAGAATGGCAAGGAACCTGTGTTCCCCTTAAGCAGGCATTGAGAGGGGATGAAACCCTAGGCGAGGAAGACTCCTTAAAACCAATTTTAGAGCTGCTAGTCTGCGTTCTGCTGTGGATGGGAGAAATGACCCCCAAGATGGTCACTTAAGTTTTGCTTCAACAGGACATCAGTTTTAATTTCGTATGTACTGCTGTAAGTTTCCAGATGGAATAATGGCTATACTATAGCCAGAAGGGACACTGAATACAACATTTGCGATGGCTTGTTAGAACCATCATAAGAAAGACTCCCTGGACTTAGGGGAAGTCAGATACAGCTGCATACAGTTACTGAGAGTGAGACCCCAGAAAATCTGAAATGCACCATAGCTTCTATGACTCAGTGAAAAAAGGCTCTCAGCTGATGCCTAAAATTCCATTACCAAACCTCCCTCTGATCTCAAGCATCTGATGTCTTTCTTCATATAAGCTCCTCAGAAACAAGCAAAGGTTTAGGTTGTCAGTGGAGTTATACTTTATGAGTGTCTGGGAAAGTTTTTATAGCAAAAAAGAGGAGGGCTGAGGAGATGACTCAGTAGAATAAGCACTTCCCTAGCAAGCACCAGGGCCTGAGTTCAACCCCCGATTCCGAAAAAAAAAAAAAAAAAAAAAAAAAAAAAAAAGAAAGAATGCAAAAGACTAAAGCCCTACGAGAACAAATGGGACACGGTTGGGAAGATCAGGAAACTGGCCTTTTTCATGATTTTGTCCTGATTTTACAAATAACTGGAAAAATAAACAAATGACTCACTGTCAAATTCACCACGGTTGCCAGTTAAGAACTGTCCTCCCCATTGGTGACTCCTGGTTGCTCTTTGCCCAAAAGAAAGTCCCCCAAGAAAGTATAGACACATGAAGATGAAGAGCGAGGTCTCCTCTGTGGGCAGCATTTGGAAAAGGAAAGGAAAGGAAATAATACTGAGTGACCAGTTTTACATTTTAATGACATTCACTTGTAGTAGATGTATGTAGTTGTTTTAAATGTTCCTAATCCACCCATTGATCTAGTACCACTTTTTAAAAGATGACTAACAGACTCAGACATATGCTTCAAGTTGCACCACTGTAAAGAATGAAGTGGGGAGGGCCAGCCAAATAGTTCAGTGGGTTAAAGTGCCTGTAAGCAGGTGCAGGGGCCAGGGGTTCAATCTCCTGGCCTGCCGTGCTGGCCCTGCCCAGGGGCGTGCTGAGACAGCAATTGAGACTGGGCATGGTGGTATGGGCCTGTAATCCTGGCTCTTGGGAGTCTGTAAACAGGCAGATCACTATCAGTCTGATCTAGTAGTGAGACTCTGAACACCCTGTAGACCCTTCCCTAAAATACAAAAAGAAAAAAAAAAGAATGAAGTGGGGCTCAAGCCTGAGACTTCTTGAACAGAAAGCTCCAGTTCCTCCACACTCTGCCTCTGGAGTAAAACTATGAAATTCTGAACACTCCCTTTCCGTGGGTGTCCAACACTCAGCAGTCTCATGAGGTATCATCTGATGGAACCAGGCAGTGTGCTCCACCTCGGAAACCCAGGACAAGCACTGCACAACCCCGTGGGGCAGAAATCACCCTCTTTTAGGTCGTGGCTTGGAGAAATAGGTCATGCAGCAGGTTGCTCAGCAGTGAGTCCAGGTGATGAAAGCTTCCTGCGGCACCTGGCACAAGCACAGGGCAGGGATGTACAGTAGTGAGGCTCGTAGGCCTCGTGAGATGGGCTCTCTGAACCTCAGATTTTTCACCAGTGCACTGGGAAGAGTAATAGTTTGTTGGATCATGATTAAATGAGGTGGAGTACTGAGTATTGTCTTTTAAATTTTTTCCCTGCCTCTGTCTTCAAAATCCACAACCCAAATTCTATCTTATGAATTAACATTAAAAGGAGAATGTAACAGCCATGTGTGGTTTCTGCACATCAGCATCCTGGATTGTGTTTGAGGCACGCAGATGTCTGGATGTGACATTACAGTGCGAGGTCAGCATAGCTGTGAACACAGCCAAGAAAAACAAGGATAAGCAAAGCCCCGGGCCTTTCAACCCTAGTGGCACAGACAGAATAACAAAGATGACAGTGGGTTTTGTTTGGTGTCTCTCTGGTGGCTTTTGTGTGGTTTCCGTGGAAGGCTTTGCCCTGGCATTTTGCAGGAATAGCGCAGTTGTTAGGGGTGATTATAGGCAACTGCCGTTTCCTGGAGACTGAACTGTGTTTATTCACGGACGGATTGCTCTCCGGGGACTGGCTGAGGAGGGCACAATGGGTGCTGGGGTTTCCCACAGATTACATCTTGGGAGATCCAGGAGAACTGGCCTGGAGGCCCTGGAGAGACACACCAGGCACCACCAATCCACAGATCTAGGGGGAGAAGTCGAGCTCTTGGGCGGGACACTCATGGAATCTGCTCCAACAGAAAAGCAAACTGGAGGGCGGGTTCACCGGATGGGCCACCGTCCCCTGCAGTCCATGCTTGGAATCAGCAAACATTAAGAAACCAAAGGAGATCACCAGAGTTGAGCAGGGAAAACTTCCCTGAAAATTGTGTGGTGACTGAGTACTTTAAACAAAGCTAGACCAAATGGACCCGTGCTAAAAAGAATGACTTCAAAGACTGAGTACTGGTGAGGACCATGCCACACTGGGTTGCTCATGGCTGAACATGACAGCATTTGAGATATAGGGCATTGGGTCAAATGACATAATTGTCGAAATTAATTTTACTTATTATTGTTTTTCAATGTGCTGACTGGAAAATTTTAAGTTAATGTACGCCTCGCCTTCTATTTCTACTGCTCATAGACATGGTTACCTCTTTACGCTTTACGCCCTGGGTGCCGTGACACCCTCACCTTGCACTTCTCCACTAGGGGTTTTGCTCTTGCTGTTTGCTCTACCAAGAATGCCCTGTCCCCTAGACCTGCGTGCAGATGGAGCTTATCCAGCTGTCTGATTTCTTTAAGTCTCTTTCTCTGTCTCTCTCTGTCTCTCTCTGTCTCTCTCTGTCTCTCTCTCTCTCTGTCTTTCTCTGTGTCTCTGTCTCAGTCTTTCTCTGTCCCTCTTTCTCTGTTTCTGTGTGTGTGTGTGTGTGTGTGTGTGTGTGTGTGTGTGTATCTCCCTCTCCCTGTCCTCTCTCTGTCTCTGTCTGTCTCTCCCTCTCCCTCTGTCTGTCTGTCTCTGTCTCTCCCCCCTCCCTGTCTCTATCTCTCTGTCTCTGTCTCTCCTTCTCCCTCTGTCTGTCTCTCTCCCTCTGTCTGTCTGTCTGTCTGTCTGTCTGTCTGTCTGTCTGTCTGTCTATCTGTCTGTCTTTCTCTCTCTGTCTTTCTCTGTCTGTCTCTGTATCTGTCTCTGTCTATCTTAGCACCACAGCACACCAGTGTCAGGTCTGTTCTCTCGTGACTGTGTGGCTAGCTAGTAGCTGCGGCTTGCATGACATTTCAAGAGATTATCAAAGTATACATTACCAGCCTAGGAGAAAGTTTAAAAATTCAGAAGTTGAAATGCAGTCTCTACTGAATGCTGTAGTGTCCCTGTAAAGACAAAAACTCTAATTAGAAACATTAAGTGGAGACTATAGGTCCAGCTCGAGCCTCCTTGCTCTGCACCCTGAACTCAGAACAGCGTCTCACTCCAATGTTCTATGAATGATTAAATGCGTGAGCCTTAAGCTCAGGTAAAGCTGTCTCAGAGGTGCTCCCTCATGTCTCCTTGCTTCCTGGTTGGGCAATGCGGAGGTTCAGCTAGGTGCTGGGCACTGAGGCAATGTCACAGGTGTCCTTGTCTCTGCTCTCACAAGTTCTGAACTTAGTAGTCTTCATAGACAAAAGTGTCAGCAGAGTTGTCATGTTGTGCCTTGAGGCTTCTGCTTCATTTCATTTCATATTTCATTTCAGTCTCTGCTCAGGCAATAACCCTGCCTCAGTGGGAACAAGGTAACCTCAAGGTTCAGGCACTCTGTTGACCAGAAGCTGCTGATGGCTGATGGGGGGATGGTCCTTTGTGTTCTTCTGTTTTTGAGAAACAGATTAGCCATTCCTGAAAGCTATGATTATGGGCAGCATCAGGGCATGTATTTCTAGCTGCGGAAGATGCTAAATGAGATAATTTCAGTCCAAATAGAACATGTTTTCAGAGGTTATACGGGAAGACAGACCTCCTAATACATCAGTAGATTACAAAAGCAACTTATATACCCATATGTAGAACAAATGTTCCTTTTGTTTAAATATATCCCCTAAATGTACAAGAGAAAGACCAGTGTATCCCACATGGTTAACCTTGGCAATGTCAGGGTTGGAGAAGGAAAGGATTGAAAGGTACTATAAATATCTTTTTCATGTGCCTCCATATTATTGTAGTTGTCTAAACAGGAGCATATGTTGTACTTTCATAAATAAATGAAATAACTTTTATGACAAAAATTTAAAAAGAAGCACCATAGGGGCTGGGGATATAGCTCAGTGGCATGAGTGCCTGGCTGGCAAGTGCAAGGTCCCAAGTTTGATCCTCAGTACCACAGAAAGATAGATAGATAGAAAGAAAGAAAGAAAGAAAGAAAGAAAGAAAGGTCTTGCACAGGTGTCATTGTGAGGCTGTGAGTAACTGTGAAATGGGGAGAAGCAAACTGTAGAAAAGAAAGCTGTCACTAACATACTACATCACCATCCAGCTGGATTAAAACCCTAAAGCCATGGATCGGCATCTGCGAGGTTCATTCTCCATAGATTGCACTATCCATGCCAGCGACAAGTTCTGCAAATACGCCATGTTTCACCAAGGCAGTGTGGGGGGTGGGTGATACTGGGGCTCAGTGAATAGAAATTGCTCACCTCAAAAAATGATTCAGATGACAAACTCCCCCTGAGTCTGTGCCACGCTTTTTCAGAATGAAGGCCAGCAGCGGTTGGTCTACAGCGCTGATGGAACTTTCTTAGCGCTAGATTTCTGGAGCAACCTAGACCAAAACATCTTCTTCTCTCTTACTTAAATGAGACCCTCTTATCTTCTCACAGAAAAAGCGCACCCTGAAGGGCTCCATTGAACTCTCCCGAATCAAATGTGTCGAGATTGTGAAAAGCGACATCAGTATCCCATGCCACTACAAATACCCATTCCAGGTAAGTCCGTCAGGCCTAAAGGGCCAAGGTGAGAACCCCAAGTTGTTGTGAGAGAGAGTGGAAAGGAAGGGTTCTGGTCCAGACTTAGAAAATTTAGTCCAAGCCCAAAAGGAGACTTCTGTGTTGCTCTTCCAGCCAGCGACATTAATCCACACACTTGTTCCACAGAGGTTAAGCACAAAGTCTTGAAAAGGCTGTTATTCTTCCTCCCCTTTCATCCCCTGCCCTCAGCGAAAGTCCTAATTCCTCTGCTCCCCGATGACCCCAAGTCTAGTGTTTTCAGTACAGTTTGCTCAGGATTTGAGGCCAGGGTTTGAGACCACAAATTGCAATCCAGGGTTAGGAACTTCTTGCCATTTCCAAGGGAAGAAGTCTCAGCTTTACAGTCTGAAGAGGCTATCTGGAAAGGTTGTCTTGTTCAAAATATTAATGACTAGCAGCATATAGTTGCTTACATTTAATTGTAAATTCATTAAAATTAAGTAATACTACTATTTTAACTCCCAGATCAGTCACACTGGTCACATTGCACATGCTCTGTAGCCATAGGTAGCTAACAGGACCAGTGTTGGACAGC
>NW_004524605.1:13192551-13199204 GCF_000260255.1 Octodon degus
CAGCCTAGGCCACATTGAGAGTTCAAAGACAGCCTGAACTCCATAGCAAGAACCTGTCTCAAAAAAAATTTTTTTAATGTACTGGGGTTATGTAAGATGCTATCAGCGGGGGAAAGGTGGGTAGAAGCATACAGGAACTCTGTACTATTTTTGGAACTTGTGAATCTTAAAACTATTTTAAAACAAGAATTTTTAAAAATCTTATTACCTATTTGTCATCTAACAACTTACTCTTACATACACTTACAGAATATTCTTTAATCACTGAAAACTTAAGAGAAATAAATGTGTTACCTAGGCAAAAGGAGAGCTTTCTCCTGCAGTTTTACCTTAAGAACTGCTTCCCTTGGGGCACGAATCTCTGATGAGAGCCCAGACTGTGGAGATTCACCTGCTGATTTCACAGCACATAAACATCTACGTGAAAAGGACACTGGGTCCCTAGTCATCCAGATACGCTTATATGACAACAGGTATTGGAAGTCCCTTCTCAGCCCTGTAAAGCAAGTAGGGCTGCTGGCATTACCATCTTTGGGCTCCCTGCTCACCCTGGACTCTGTGTGTATATCTCTTTAGGTTGTGCATGACAACTACCTCTTGTACGTGTTTGCTCCGGATCGCGAGAGTCGGCAGCGCTGGGTGCTGGCCCTTAAGGAAGGTAACTACACTCCTTTGCCACTGAATCACCCGAGACCCTTGATCTGTGGTAGGCTTGGGTTCTGAGATAGAACAGTGTGGCTGGAGATCCTCTGAATTCAAGCATTTCTCCCTCTGAAAGTTAATGAAGGTCTCAAGTTTTTACCTTAGTCTCAA
Organism: Octodon degus; assembly: GCF_000260255.1. NCBI lineage: Eukaryota > Metazoa > Chordata > Mammalia > Rodentia > Octodontidae > Octodon > Octodon degus. Next base: position 13,193,365 of record NW_004524605.1, read on the forward strand.
CCAGAGGCAACAACCTGTTTTGTCAAGATTGGACAGATAGGGCTGGGGAGATAATTCTGCAATCTAATCACCCGACAAACCAGAAGTGGTGGTGCACACCTGTGATCCCAGCACTAGGGAGGCTGAGACAGGAGGATCACTATGAGTCTGAGCTGTGTAGCGAGACCCTGTACCAAATCAGTCAATCAATCTTTTTAAAAAAGGTTGGACAGCTAGCTGGTCACCTATTCCTATACACCTCCAAGCTAAGAACATTTTTTATGTTTTTAAGTGGCTCATTTTAAAGGATTACATTTACTATGTAGCCTTTTAAGAAAAAATTTGCCAAGTTCTGGTGTAGGTACAAGATAAGAAGCCCTTGAGTTGGATGACTTATTCATGGACTGTTTTGGGGCCAATACTTCACCGCTCTGGGCTTCAGTGCCTTGTCTACTTGGTAACAATAGTACCTGCCTCCCAGGTCAAATCTGAGCAAAAAATCCTGACCCACATTGAGTACCCAATAAATATGAGCTAGATTTAAAGTCACTCAATCAGTAAGGGTATTTAAGTCTTACCTACCCAACAATATAATTGGAACTAGCACAGCATGAAAGCTAGAACCGGCTACTAAGGTGACACTCTCCAATTGTTGGTGTGTGTGTGATCTTAGCCAACTCTCTTGACCTTTGTGCGTCTCTGTTTCCTCAGATATAACGTTTGACTATTAATAGTCATGGAGTTGTTGTGAGAATTAAATAAATTAGGACACGCGAGGTACTTGTCACAGTACTCAGCCCCACAACAGCACTTGATCATTATTCCTGATTATTATGTTGCTGTTCTTCAGCCTGCAGCATCGCATGTGTCAGAAATTCTGGGCTCTGATAGCAGTCTGTCTATAATTAGCAAGAGAGCCAAGGATAAGCAAGTCTGAGAAATGACGATAAAAATTCTGTCCACCTCCCAGGTTGTTGAGAGTTGCGAGCGAAACATGAACAGGCAGGTGCTGGGCACACTGGAGATGTTATCCTATATAACAGTCAGAAGGGACCCTGCTGTGGCAGTGTCTGAAGGACTACTAGAAATGAACTGTCTAGTTCTGTGGGTTTAGCACTTTCTTTTGCAGCAACAGAGCCCCTGATTTGTCCTACCAAGATCTTACCTCAGACCCACACATCTCTAAAGGACAAAAACACAGTTGCTGCAGTTGAAGGTGCAGGCAGCAAGGCGGTGGGAATCCCATCCTCTCTTCCCACTACTGCTGATGTGCTGCCAGGGGGCCCACTGACCTAATGATGAGATTACCGGTCTCATTGCTTAGCCGGGGGAAAAGGAGGTGCAAGGTGAAGGTTTGCCCAAGCCAAGGACACAGACCACCAGGAGGGCTCACCAGAAAAGAACCCTCCGAGCACAAATGGAAATAACTCTCCTGCTGGTGTCAACCCCTTTCAGAAACAAGGAATAATAACAGCCTGCTGTCCAAGTATCACCCTAACTTCTGGATGGATGGGAAGTGGAGGTGCTGTTCTCAGATGGAGAGGCTTGCGACGGGCTGTGCCCACTACGATCCGACCAAGCACGGTAAGACCTGGAACCCACTGTACACGCCCTGCAAAGACAAGAAGCTATCAGTGTCCCACCACTGAGGGGGTCAGGGATTGAACACGAAATGCTACATTTGCAGAGGAAAATTCTCATCTTTCTTTCCCATCAGCTTGTTCATGCTTTTTTTTTTTTTTTTTGCCTCAAATTTCACGTTTTCATCTCTGGTCTCAAAGTGTGGTCGTTGGACCACCTGCATCAGCACACCCTAGCAGCTCATTAGCAATGCGAATTCTCTGGGCCCGGACCAGATCTCTGGAATCATGATGTGCATTTTAATAAGATCTCCTAGAGATTTATGTGCGCAGCAAAGTTTGAGGAGTGCTGCTATAATTTTATGTTAGGAAATGTGAACAGCATGGTCTACTTAAACCTTAAATTATAGATGCAGTCTCAAGAAGTCAAGAATAATATTCACTTCCTTGTTCTCATGACATCATATGACACACACATTTAATTATACAAATTTCAACTCAGTCTCAGAGAAAAAGAATCCACACTCGAACTGCAAAGTGAGAACAAAGGAAGTTGTTTCTCAGCCTTTGATATCAAAGGCTCAGGTCCTGGTGACCGGACTGCAACTTGATTTTACCACATGTGTTGACTTTGGACCTGTCACCTCCCTGTCTAATACACTTGCACATGTTTATATCTTCTTTCTCACAGCTCGCTGGAGTACGTAGAGTGATGTTAAACACACAGCTGACCTTGAGCAATTCAATATATGCAGGGTTGGGCAGCTAAGAAAGGTTCTGCAAAACCATTACAGAGGCACAGGGACTGGGGTGATCCCCAGCGTGTGCTGCCAACCCTACCCCCGGGGTGCGCTGAGACTGGGCATGGTGGTGCATGCCTGTAATCCCAGCCCTTGGGAGACTGAAAACAGGAGGATCACTATGAGTCCAATCTACATAGTGAGACACTGTATACCCTGAACTAAATACATTTCTTTAAAAACCAACATTATAGAATACAAATGACAATCTGGGCATGATGACACATGCCTGTAATCCCAGAACTAGGGAGGCTGAAGCAGGAGGATTTCCTCAAGTATGAGGCTAACTTGAGCTCCATAGTGAGTTCAAGGCCAGCCTGCAACACATAATAAGACCCTGTCACAAACAAAACAAGGCCAAACAAAATAAACAGTAGGAATGATGGCCCATGCAAACTCCTTTGGTACATTTTCCTCTCCTCCCAACCTTTTCTACCACAATTGCCTTTTCTCATCTGTCTACTTCTTCTTTTGCACTAAGTTTACATAGATTAGATTGACAACTCAAGGTGGGTGTAACACGTGGCTGAGTTTTCCGTGGCTTCCTGAGTCAGTTGCACTTTAAAAACCACCACTTCTCACCCTACACCCTGAGGGAAAAGAATTCTTGTAAGTGTATCACCACATTGCCCAGGAGAATAATGTTTAGCAAGTCTTAAAGTTAATGGTCTGTACCTTCACCCTTTGGTCCTACTCACAAGAGCCGGTATTTTGTTGAAAAGAAATGAAAGGCTTAGTATCAGAGCAATCTACTGAGTGAGCCAAATACCATGGGTTTGCCTCTGTAAAAGCCTTCTGCAGAGCTAGCAATCTACTCTCCAAATGCGTACGAGCACCCCCTGTGGGCCTCTGTGAAGTCCCTTGGCCACCAAGACCTCTCATGTCTTCATCTCTAAAAACGTAGGAGTGGTCTTGGTGACCTGCAGTGAAATTCTAACTATGCCCCCTCCCACATCTGGAATTCTGTGAGTCTGCATGTTGCAGCTGTTCCTCCACGGTGTGCACAGATGTTCTCCCCACAGAGTGCTGAACGTGTGGCAGCGGCTGTTAGGAGCACCCAATGACTCAACATAACCATGCTTGGTCACAGCAGGCGCCTCCTCACATGAACCGAGAGGCTGACAGCTCTCAGCCCCCCCCCCCACGTGTGTGCCATGCTGCTAATGGTGTTGCTTTTGCCCTGCAACACACTGCTATCCCCACGCCACACACCATGGTTAGCATCTCCTCACACCCTGCTCTTGTGGCATAAGTAACAGACCTCACACACCATAGTTTTGACTGAAGTGAGCAGTTTGTGAGGAACACCTTGTGCTGTGAGCGTACCTCACAGTCCTGCACCTGCCCAGAAGGCTCACAGCATTCTTGATGACAGTGCAAGACTGCAGGCCCAGGGCTTTGGAGCCTGAAGAAGCATCTGGGTGAGTCCTAGCCCCATGATTTCATTGCAATGTGAGTTGATAGGTTTTTTAACTGCTCTAGGCCTCTAAGGCAATTTTTTCCTCTGCAAATGGGGATAATGATAATGATATACATTGTGTGGCTGATGGGAGTTTCATTGGAATTGCAGAATGCTCTGCAGCGATGCTGGCACTTCAGTTCTTGATAAGTGGTCATTGTGTCTACTGGTCTTCCTTATTGGCAGACAAAAGAACCTGAGGCTGAGTTCTAGCCTATGTGTGGGTATCTCTCTGGGCAGAAGCAGAAGGGGTTGAATGCAGGTAGATCCTACTATACCACCAGCTCCTAGTCACATGCATTTCTGCAGCTAGAACCAGCCTTAGTCGTATCATATCAGTGTCACACAGACGGAGAGGAAGGAAGGGAAGATGAAAGACCAGGGCCCCAGGAAGAAGAAAGAGATCAGTTGCAGAGTGGCCCAGGATGGAGGAGCCCAGGCTCATTGCGCTGGACCTGGGGGTGAGGACCCCAGTTTCTGGGCTCTAGTCTGAGGGCTATGTCGGAATCATGCTTCTAATTATGTGAGTTTCCTTCCTATATGTTAGTTGTATACCCAATGCTTGGGCCTGCCCTGGCTTGAGGAGTCGGCACTGAGCTGGGCTCAGCATCAAGATGTGGCTCTCCCTTGCCATATCCCTGATATGGGCTGTCCACCTTCAAGTCGACTTCCTGTAGAGACGAGGCCCTCTCTCCAGCCTATGGAGCCACTTCCTGTTTATCTGTAATTGTTAAAGAGATCTTTGCTCTGAGCTGAAGCCCGTAGAGAACCTCCTCACACCCTCACACACACTCCTCACACACACACATAACTGTGCAAAGCTGTGGTCTGTTGATTCCAGACATGACCTTTGTAGGGCCACAACAGAAGAACTGTGAAAGAGGGGGATGAAACAACCAAAGGAGGCACGGGGAAAGAGGAGAGAAAGAAAAGAGGAGAGCTAAAGAGAGGGGGTATGGAGACAAGAGGGGTTATGCAGAGAGAAACACTGAAAGTGTGGGTTGGGGAGGCAGCAGGAACACTGCCAGATGCCTCAGAGAGCTAAAACCAGATCCATCCCACTTGGGAAGCAGTACAATGACTCCCATCTCCTCCTCCTCCTCCTCCTCCTCCTCCTCCTCTTCCTCCTCTTCCTCCTCTTCTTCCTCCTCTTCTTCCTCCTCTTCCTCCTCTTCCTACTGCTCCTCCTTTTCCTCTTCTTCCTCCTCAGGCACACAATGTCAGGAAACCAGTGAGTCACTGTCCCCTGAACCACCTTCTCTCACTTTAGGTGGCAGATAGGTTCGTAGAAATCTCTGTACTGAAGGGAAGGGCGCAGGTATCACCTCCCTCCCCAGTCAAGCATTTTGGGGGAACAGAGAAAGGAAGATCCCATAATGTTGACTTCTAGAAGTTTCTGGTGTCTCCTAGAAAAAAGGAATCAGAAACCAGCATCCAAAATACCTAAAAGACAGGTTGTGCCCAGGCTGATTCTGGCATCCCAGTGTCTCGTTACCTCTTTCTAGCCCCTTTCCGTCTGTTGTTCTCTGTAGGCCCCTTTTCTCTGAAAGGCTGGGTGTCTCAGACTCACTTTCTTTTTCTGTTTTTCTCATTTCAGCTTCAAAAAAGCCTCTTCCTCCTACTCCTGAAGACAACAGGGTAAGTGAGAGCCCACGGTGTGGCTGTGGGAGGAGGTGGGGCAGCCCTGCAGCTCTGACTGGCTTCTGCCAGTGTGTCTTAAACCCTGGATGCCTCCTGCAGCCTGCCCTGATCCCTCTGAACTCCACACATCACTCTTTTGGGCTGGTCCATGGGTTTGACCACTAAACATCCACCTCTCTTATTTTCACTCTACAAGCACTTATGCTATCAAACTGTGTGTTCGCTTTATGCCTTCACACGCAAGCACACCCTTTGGAGACCCACATTTCTTCAAAGTACTTGTACACATTTACTGCCTATAGTAAAATTTAGTATGTCTTCTATCAGCTTCAACGGCAAATAGTTCTCTCTCTCTCTCTCTCTCTCTCTCTCTCTCTCTCT
>NW_004524605.1:13199504-13228317 GCF_000260255.1 Octodon degus
GATGCAGACATGATATCCTATTTACAAACACTATTAGAACAAATCCCTCTATTCATTAAGAGAATGTAACTATATATCTATCCTAATTATTTTGAATACACACATACAAAATGGTCATTCATCAATATCCCCCTTTTTTTGTTTAGTTCCATCATTTAAATATTATAGGTGTGTTAACTCAGCAAAATATTCCAAAAGAGTCCAGTAGTCCATAAGAGAACTGGGTCTTCCACTTGGCTGGCAGTGCCAGAAGTTGCTGACCTGAGTCCCCTACTGCTCAACATTTTTAAAGTTTGGGCAGAGGAAGCTCCAGGAGAGGCCCCAGGCTGTCCCGAGGCCCCGCCCACTCAGCAAGACCTGGAGCTTCCTCTGTGACATTCCCCTGGAGCTTCCTCAGCAAGGCCCACAGAGCAGGGGCAGGCATGCATGCTCTCTGCGGCTGCCTCACCTGCTGCACCCAGAACCCTGCAGAAGGGCCCTCCCCCTCTATGCTGGACTTGAATAGGCCTCTGGGCAATTCTGAGGTCCACCCAGATCTGAGAGCTGCTGGGCTTTAATGTCTGATTTATAAGACCCACATGCAACACCACCCGCTCAGGGGAAGTGTATTCTGTTAAAGCCGAACAGTGGCCCAGGGGAATAGGCCTTTAGGTGGTGGTCCCAGCCACACCAAGCAGCCCATATTCAAGTACCACCCTCTACTCCAGAACCCACCGGTGCTGCTTACTCATGTTTCTTCCTGAGGAATGAGCTCTGCTATTTTTTTCCCATTTCTTTCTCTCGTTTTTTTTTTCCTCCAGCAGCCAACGTGGTGACATTTCAAAGCTGGCAGCTTCCCCATAAGCGAAGCTCTAAATCCTCCAAAGCTCAGCTGGGTTTTGGATCTGTCACCAGCCCACTCGCTCCCAACCTAAGAGGAGCACTCACATGCAGCAGGAGATGAGCTCTCTTTCCTTTCCTTCTCAAGACCTGATGGCCTGGAGAGGCCGCCACCCTCCTGGGCAGACACCCCTTGCAGTCCCACCCAAACGCCCACCTCCTCCTAGGTCATCTGCTCCTGCTCCTTTCTGTACCAAAGAAGGGGAAGTCTGCTGCTCCTTGGACTCCGTCATTTTGACTTCTTGGTGGAGAAGCCATACTCCTTGGGACATCCTGCCCTCAGGCTTGTGATGAGGCTCTAATTTCAAGCAAGTGTCTAAAGCCACTGCAGGGTCTCTCTGACCCTGAGCCCTAGAAGCCACTTCTCTCTCCACCTTCTTTGTCACTTGGGCCATGACATCTGAGGCTGGCACACAGAGAAAGCTGTATTTTTAGGCCTCATGCTCCATTTGAGAATGTATGAGAGATGGTCAGTCCCCCACAGGGAGACAGAGGTTGGTTTTGGTTCAAATGGAGACTATACACTGTGGGAGTAACTGACAACCGCAGGCCTCTCTGGCTTGCTCCACAGCAAAGCCCAAATTCCAGTCCCTCTTGGCCCCTCCTTGAGCTCCTCTCAGGGCCCTCCCAGTTACCTAGAAGAGCTTCCCAGAAGCCCCTCAGGATGCGGCTGCCCTGTCCTTCCCCAGGCTTCCTTGGAGATACCCTTGCCTGCTCCTGCACCCTGGGTTTGCTGTGAGGGTACCTTGGCCCAACCACACTGTCCCAGTGGGGGTCAGGGGAGCCCTGGGGGCAGGAAGGAGCTCTGAGGTCTGCACAGAGAGGCCACAGAGCCTTACACCAGCCAAACCCTCAGGCCTCGCTCAGCCCTTATGGAGCCCACAGAGCTCCTGTTGGTGCAGATGCCAGTTTTGATTTTGTCACTTTAATCCAGAGGTCCTCAACCATATCAGACCCAGCTGCTCCCTTTTATGACAAATATTTTGTAAAGCTCCTTTTATTATCCTGAAAAGGAAGCCATAAAAAATTCAGCTTTTATAAACACGTATTTTTAAAAGAAACAGTACATGCTCTAGCTGTAAAAATTAAGCACAGGGGAGAATTTATACAGCATGTGTTTCTGCAGATAAATATTAAGATATGGTTGTCCCAAAGAATATAATGAAGTAACCAATTGCTTACACCTAGAAGCAGATTCCCATTGAATTTGGCAACTCAGTGCAACTGACACAGAAAAGTTTTATCGGTGACTCCAACACAATGTCACCACTGCCTGTGATGTGAGTTTCCGTCACAGTGAACCACTCTTGGTCAAGTTCTGATTTAAGTTAGGTGGAAGCTCGCCTCTGTGCATTCCTGGGACACCTAGCACTCTGTGTCAGCTAGCGGTAGGGCCCAGGCTTCTGGTCTTCGTACATGTTATAATCATAAGTAGGTTTCTAAGGTGACATTCAAAAGTTGTACAGGATGTGGGACCTCTACAGTGTTCTGCAGTGGCCCTTGCCTACCACATTGTAAACCACACATGCAACTTGTCACAGGCCACTAGTCTCCCCCATGTCTCTATGGACAGGTAACCCATCAGCTGAGATTCTGATCTTTTTCCTCCTAGGGATTAACCAGTGAGCTAGACCTGCTGTAGCGTCATTCCATTTCCTTCCCGTGTCTCCTTTGGGTGCCCTTGAGCACTATTCCTCATCTCACTCGTGCCTAAGCAAAAGCCTGCAGTCCCTCTGAGCTTGCCTGTGGCCATCCGTACACCACCACCTCATGAGCTGCTTCCGTACCATCTGATTCCAAGCTGGGGACCTTCTCCCTCAGTAAGATAAAACCCTTGCAACCGAGAGCTCAGGTGTTGTTATCCCACCAAATGCTTCATTGTACTTAGAGAGCTGCTGACTTCTGACCCTGTCATTTCCTCACCAGTAACTCGGTCTTTCTCCTTACTTATTCTGTCCCTGAGTCTGGCAGTGTGCCACCAGTGTGTTCATCCTGAACTCTGGCAATTTGCTTCTCATGCTGTCTTCACATTCCCAATTGCTCGTCCTAAGAAAGGTACTGCAAGACAAAGGTGTAGGTCAGAGAGGGTGCAAGAGAAGGGAGGGAGCCTGTGTACCAGCTCCAAAGGAAGCATTAAGAATGACTGCCCTCCTGAAAGGAAAGCCAACATTTTGGCCCTAGCCTTCTAAGGTCAATTAAGACTCAGGACATATGAGAACTTGTACTGTAACGTCAGGTACCTCAGTAGTGTTCCAAATTTTCTGATCAAGGAGATTATGGGGCCAAAGAGGAAAGTGATCAATGATGTAGAGTGTGCCTAAGGAGAGTCACATGGAGAGAAAACATTCTCTCAGGCTTTCACAGAGAGCACATTGGCCAAGCAATGGCCGTGACTCATCCACATGGCTGACACTGACAAAGGATCTACAATCTGAGGTACAGGATCTCAGGATAAATCCTGAGGGCATTTCACTGACCTTCTCAGACCCAAAAGCTACAACTCTTGTTGCATAGGTCTTGCTTTACCTTGGTCTTAACCATCCAGCAGAAAAGTATAAAAACGAAGTATATAAAGTAAAGCCATGGTGTTATGTTGAGCTGTAGGGGACTCAGGTCAACAATTTCTGACACTGCCAGTCAAGCAGAAGACCCAATACTATTATGGGCTACTGGACTCTTTAGAATGTTTTGCTGAGTTTACACACCTATAATATTCAAATAACGGAACTTAACAGAAAAAGGGGATACAAATGAATGTCCATTTTATATCTGTGTATTCAAAGTGGTTAGGATAGATATATAGTTACATTCTCTTAAAGAATAGAGTGATTTGTTCTAATGGTGTTTGTAAATAAGATATCATGTCTGCATCTTGTACAGCAATTAACCACTAGGAAGAGTGTATGCAATGTGTTAATTATTGAAACTGTCCTACCAATTTGATTTCAAACTGTCTCATTGCTATTTATCAATAAAATTATAGAAAAAAAAGAAAAAAGAAAAAGCAAAAAAAAAAAATTAAAAATAAATAAATAAATACCCAAATCTGAGTAGCTAAGAAAAAAAAAAAAAAAAAAAGAATGACTGCTCTTAATCGGCCATGTCCCTTTCTCCATCTGAGCCTGTTTCCCCATCCTAAGTGACAGAGAAAATTAAATGATCCCTTGGAGGGTTTCAGCTCCAACAGCCCCACAGGTCAGCTCAGCCGGGCATGGCCTGGTGACTTGGTGCTGAGCACACCTCCTGCCAGAAGTGTGGTGCTCTGGTAGAGAGGCTGCAGAGCAGGACACGGTGTGGACAGAGAAAGCACGCTGGCTGCGTGGCACCCACTGTGGTTGAGATTTGCGTCACGAAAAAGAATCAGATGCTGCTGCTGTCCTCACATCCTATTCAGCAGCACAATTCTATCTCATAAAAGAAGGGCTGACAGAGGAAAGCAGATTATGTCTGTAGATGCCGCTTGGATGGTAGGAGCCGGTCGGTTGGCCTGGCGAGATGCAGCGGAATTCACGCCTCAGGAATCTGCTGACCTAGCGTTGCACTTCACCTTATTTTGATGTCTTTGCTCAGCTTTGTTTTCCCTTCCCCAGCGATCACTTCAGGAACCAGAAGAGGTCCTGGTGATTGCCTTGTATGACTACCAAACCCGCGATCCTCAGGAGTTGGCCCTGCAGCGCAATGAAGAGTACTACCTGCTGGACAGTTCTGAGATTCACTGGTGGAGAGTTCAAGACAAGAATGGGTAAGGCATCCTCACAGTTGCTGCCCAGCATGAGAAATCAAAGACAGCACCGCAGCAGTCCCGCGCACCCTCCTCTGTGTGCCCACCCTGCCCACAGCACTGAGCAGGGCAGCCACACAGGGGCGAGAGGAGGAGGGGCAGAGAACAGATTCTTCCTCTTCCCAGAAGGGGCCAGGGGCAACCGCTCACTCTGCTTGCCTCTGTACCCATGTCAGTGCTACAGCCCTAAACTCATCTAAAAAATCCCCTGGGTTTTTCCACTGACATGTGCAGCTTGAGAGCTTGGAACTTGCTCTGCCTACCACGGTTGTTCCCTAGTATTAAGGTGCCACTGATGGGCACCCCATTGCGAAGTGCTTATTTTTGGTGGAAAGAAAAGATAGGTAGAGAAGGCACGGCTCGGTGATTATATTAGGAGGTATCAGATCATAGCAAAGATTTACTTAGGAGGACAACCATTGAACTAGCCATCCAGGTGATTTACGGAGAAAATAAAGTTTAATATTTTAAAGCATAAGATTATCATTAATTTAAAAATATGGAAAAAGAAAAAGAATTCTGACTTTGCCTGTGTCGCTATTTTATTTGAAAAAAGTAATGCAAAAGAAAAAAAAAATGGAGGTTTGGAGTGTAGCTCAGTGGCAAAATGCTTGCCTGGCGTGTAGTTGGAGTCCCAGCACTAAAGAAAAACAAAGAAAGGAAGGAAGGAGGGAAAGAGAAAAGATTGTAGGTAAAGATTAAAAAAGGAAAAAAGCTGCTCTCCCTGTGCTTTCTACCTCAATTCTATCAGTCCTTCCTTGTGTATCCGAGACAAGAAATGTGTACTGATGCGAGCGTGCTTTGCACATTCGCGTTGCGATCATGTAGCCGTCCTTTGCCTCTCAACATCCAATGCTATCTCTTGGTCATCTTTGCGTATCAACACACATACCCACCTCTTTTTAAGTGTTAGACTATATGGTCCAAATACAAAAATTTTAAGTTTTTTGTGATAAGACATTTATAGTTCAAATTTATCGGGTTTTTCTTGTTGTTTCAAACGGGTAACAATAGCGAGGGCGCATTGTCCATAGAGCGCGGCAATTTCCCGAATACATTATCAACATTTTAAGTTATTAAGTCAGAGTATGTGATGGTTCACCTTGATAATAATTTCCTCAAAAAGCTTGCCTAATTTACATTGCCCCCAGAGATTAGAGCTATGACAACTCTTTTATCAGATAATGGGAGGAAGGAAGGAAGGATGGAGGGGCGAGGGGAGGGAGAGGGAGAGAGAAATCTGATGAATTAGAAAAAAGAGGCACATAAATATTTTTAAGATTAAAGCTTGACTTTTAAAATCCACTAAAATTTACAATCTTGAGATACCTTCTCTTTAAGTAGAAAAGGGGGCAGGATAGGCAAGAGGGGTAAAATATGATTGGCCTGACAGGGGAGGATCTGTCTGTCTGTCTGTCTGTCTGTCTGTCTGTCTGTCTGTCTCTCGCTCGCTCGCTCGCTCGCTCGCTCTCTCCTGGAACTTCCCTTTCCAGCTGATTAGTTGGGGCGTTTAAGGTTCAAGCCCCCCCTCCCCAGTCTACACACACCAAAGACTTAGAAATATATCGGCTCAATCACCTGGCATTTAGGAGCACCACTGTGCCAGGGACTCTTCTAGGCTGCTCTTCCCCCAGTGATAGTTCACCCTTTCTTCATAGGACTGGAGAGAGACTCCATCTGTGCTTCAAAGGGCAGGAAGGAGGAGCCCTCAGGGGCCCGCCTGTCCAGGAACTTCCTGGGTGTGCTTTGTAATAGTGTGGCTATGGGAAGGCACACGAGTGGGGGAGAAACAAGACTCAGATTTTCTCATCAGGACTCCTCTCATATATGACTGTGGTCAAGTAGCTGACCTTCTGGGAAACCATTTCCTTATCTGTAAAATGCAGATGATATCTGTTCTTTCTGTCTCACAGCATTGAAAACAAATCAGTGAAAAGACGGAAATGAAAGGGCTTTGTAAATTCTATATATCCACACACAACTGGTAAGGGTTATCATTTGTGTAAATAACCCAATTTAGGTTGGCATATCAAACCCAGTTTATTGTATTCAATAACAAAATATTGTTTGCTCTGTTAATACAATTGTAAGCATATGGTATAGCCAAAAAGAGAGAAAAAACTAAGAGAAATTCAAAGAGAGAGAGAGAGAGAGAGAGAGAGAGAGAGAGAGAGAGAGAGAGCTTGGTAAGTTTCACAAGCTGATTCCCATCAATTAGCCGTGAGTACTGTTTAGGATGATGCTGAACCTAGATGTTCAATCCTCCAAGAAATCATGCCATGATTGATTAGCAATGCCTATCATGGAAATGGTTTAGGACACTGATTTCTAGGTAAGGGCCAGACGGCCAGAAAATGGAAGGGACTCTGCTATCACAGAGAATGAATATGAATGTGTTGGAAAACTGTAAAGCCACTCATAAATGTAAAAAGTATTTATATTATTATCAATTTCTGTTTATTTTTTATGTACAAATATTAATTCCCCACCAAAATTGCCTCCATGCCTGCAAATACTAGCTGACTTTATTTTTCCCCTTCTGTTTATGTAGCTGAAGATGTTCAGGTAAAGAGTCCTTGAATTACAGAGTACACAGTGCCAGGCAGGGCGTCTTCCAGGACCTTTAGATGGACAGTTGCATCTGTCATTATTTTGGTTTCCTGACTAAACGCTGGTGGCACCCAAGTGGAAAAAACAACTGAACATCACAACACAAAAGTTTCATTTTAAAAAATAGAATCTGAATATAAATTTTTTTCCAGTAGAGGAAATTTCACAATGAGGAGAGGCAGCAAGCAGAGCTTTTAAAGTAAAATGGGCATTTGTTACTTATTACATTTTAGGAGTAAAATCCTGCTTTTTAAAGATGACAAGCTTTAACTTCTGCTCATTTTTCTACTCTGAAACTTTCAAATACATTTTATCACAAATGCCAAAGAATCTGAGCCTTCTTCATCTGAACCTGACTTCTGGTGGATTAAACCCACAAACTGAAGATCTACACATCGGTTCCATATTAGTCTAAACATTGATTTTCTTTTTCACAGGCATGAAGGATATGTACCAAGCAGTTATCTGGTAGAGAAATCTCCAAATAACCTGGAAACCTATGAGTAAGATGCTTTGTTTTTTAAGAATAAATATATAGTACTAAGGAATCCTCCCTTGGTCGAGAAAGTTGTGGTTGACTAAAGTACCACATGGTTTCTTTGCTTAATGTGCTTTCTTCTGTGATATTGTCTGACCCACTAAACAGTAAAAGTAGATGGGGAGATTGGCTATACTGTCCTCTCCTTTCATCAAAAGAATGATTCTCAAGTACCTGAGAAGATTATATATATATATATATATATATATATATATATATAGTATTTGATACAGGGTCTCACTATGCAGCTCAGACTCGTAGTGATCCGCCTGTTTTTTCCAGCCTCCCCAATGTTGGGATTACAGGTGTGTACCACCATGCCCAGTCTCAGTGGCCGGCTCAGCACACTCAAGGGCAGCACCAGTACGGCATGTGGTGCCAGGGATCAAACTCCAGTCCCTGCGCTTGCCTAAGCAGCCACTTAGTCCACTAAGCTATCTCCCTGGCCCTTGGAGAAGAATATAGTAAAAAGAAAAGATTCTATTGGGGACTCCAGAAATATTGGTTTACTTGGAGAAAAAAAAATATCTATGAACATTGGCTCATACATAAAACTTAGTTTACTGTGATACATCCAATACTAGGACAGCATACAAAGAAGTAGACATGAAATGTCTGTTTGGACCCCGGAAAGTGATCGTTTGTAAGCTGTCGTTTAGGAGGATAGCTCACAGAGGTACAATTTTATGGAAGTACTGAGGGTTTAGTGAAATTTGAATGTAGAGTACTGAGCACCTACCATGTACACGCAGGGCCTACCTCAGGGTCTGCAGGGACCCGGAAGCAGCAACAGCACCATGGCAATGCTTACCTGTACTGCTCACATCTTGCACCCTAAATAACACTTTCCCATGAAAAGAATCAGAATTTCTTGGAGAAATACCTTGGGCATCGTAAGGGTGGGGCAGGGATAGAACAAGATGAACTTTTAGTTATGTTCATCAGTTAACAAAATTATAAATATAATGCAGTTAACTTTGCAAAAGATCTGGAAGGCCAGCCTTAAAGAGAAAGCATGGCAGTTGTTTCAAAGGGATATTTGCTAAACTTTCAAACTGGTATTAACTGTTTATAGCTGTGCTAACACTTTTCTACTTACAACCACCCACTGTCTTATGAAATAGAGCGGAAGCTACATGTTTTGTAAATCTCTATCATGGAAAAATCTCCAGCTTATACAAAAACAGAAAATAATATGATCAGTGCTCCCAAAACCCACTTCAACAATTATCAATATTTTGTTAAATCTGTTTTATTTGGTGCCTGTCCAAGTGAACACTTTACCACCTAGAAATGGACTGTGACTTTGCTTTTGAGTTAGAAACCGTTGATAGAAATGGAAAATGAATAGATGATTTCTCTGGCATTGTTTTTAACTGAAATTTTAAAAATACCATTGACACATGACTTTTGCTGCTTTCAGGTGGTATAATAAGAGCATCAGTCGAGACAAAGCTGAAAAACTTCTTTTGGACTCTGTAAGTTTCCTTCATCTTCTGTTTATTTAAAATAAATGCTGGCTGTCTTTTGGCCATGCTGTGGTTTATGCCAATGCAGTGGTTGACATGTGAGATTAACAACAGTTTTGATGTCAGGAGACAAGTATTCTTGAAGGTTTCTGGGCCAGCAACCATTAGAGAAGAAACCTAGAGAGGGCTGCAGGCCATGATAATAGCGTCAAGGCTGCAGGGGTCTTGGTTCTGGGAGCCATCTAGGCTCTTCTGGCTTGCTCACTTCTCTGCTAGCTCCAGAATCAGATTCTGCAGGATTGCACTATGTGTCCAGAGGAAAGATAGCACTTGCTTCCACTTACTTTTTATCAGTCATCCTTCCTCTAAAGCCATGCAGTATGAACAGCAAAGCTGAGCTTACCCAGGGATACCAGCAGGAAAGGAGAGGGACACAGGACAACATAACACATGGTAAACTGAGGTTGCAGTGGGTTCCGGTCCCTGCTCTCCCACTCAGTAGAAGCTAAGACATCGTTCGTCCTGTGGGCTTGTTTCCTGTCAATGTCGCCTCTGCCAGAAGCTCCCACACCTTTCTAGACCTTCATCCTAAGGTGGTGTTTCTTCGCCTTAGAACCTCTTGGTGCAGTGCTGTTGCCTCTCCAGTAGCTCCATTCTTACTCTGCCATGGCTGCTCCGACTCTCTCTCTTGACTGAATTCCATCTAAGTGGAGAGAGACATTGCTCCCAGTGACTTACTTACACAGTCAGTAAGTCACTTCGTACGCTTTCAGCAGCTCACACACCAAGTGACCCACACCTCAGACCGGAGCCTTATCTAAAGCAACGGTTGATCATATTCCTGTGTTTCCATGATGTCATCAGAAATGCGCTGTTGACTAATCAGCAGTGTGTTTCAAGATGAGAAAAGATGCACCTCAGAGTGAAAGCAGAGATGCTCTAGAAGCGCACTGCATGTCGCAGTTGGACCGGGCCACAATCACCAATCCATCCTCTCACCACAATTTACCCTTTGTGGAGAATATTTTCCATAAGGTCATGTTCAATTTGTATAGATAGAAAGAAAAAATGTATATTCCTCACACAGCCCGCATGCCTCAGGTGAAGACAGATAATGGGGCTCTTGCTCCAACAGATGATATGCCACAGCATGCGATGACAGTGGCTAATAGCAATCCTAATCATCCTCATTTGGGGATTATATTCCAAGAACTGTCCTATGCACTCTACTTAATTTTCCCAGCAGCCTTACAAAGGT
Source organism: Octodon degus (assembly GCF_000260255.1). Classification (NCBI taxonomy): domain Eukaryota; kingdom Metazoa; phylum Chordata; class Mammalia; order Rodentia; family Octodontidae; genus Octodon; species Octodon degus. Next base: position 13,210,040 of record NW_004524605.1, read on the forward strand.
CATTTTACAGATGAGGAAACTGATGTCCATATATTTGTTCAGGAACCATCTGGAATTCAAAATGTTAGAGGTAAACTTCCCATTAAAAGCATCTAGTCCACATCCTTTATGCTAAGGGCAGATAAGTGGGGACTAAGTTCAGAAAGCAGGTCCCTGGCATAGTCTGGACTGGAAGGGCTGCTTTTTCAGACATGCGCAGGCACAGGCACACACATGCACACCAGTTAATGAAGTCAGTATTAATAAGGAAGCATATTGAATTGCTTTCTACTTTTCTGTCTCACCAGGGACGACATGTCACCTCCTTTGCATTACTTTTGCCCGTGGATATTTATCTTTATTTTGCTGGATAAAGTAGCAAAAGCTAAAGCGAAACCTTGGTGTGTTCCGAGGGAGTGGTGGTCTCCTGTGGCTGCATGCACAGGTGCCCCCTTGTGTAGCAGGATAGGAGTGCTGACCCCTGAGGTCCCGGTGGCTTGGTGCTGTCACTGACCCTGAACCCCTTGAAGGAAGTAGGCAGGAAGGTGTATGTGCTACACTTTTATTAGAGCCTTGGCTGCCTCAGTTCAAACAAGAGTGTCCTGGTGCTGTCACCAAATGCCACCCCCAGTAGCTACAACATGTATCGGAAGATAACTTAATGTCTATCAGCTGATCAATGGATAAACGTGTGGTAGATCTAGACAGCAGAACGCCATTCTGCATAAAAGGCAGTGAAGTCCTGCTCTCTGCTATGATTTGCATGAGCTAAGCCAAAGAAGTCCACTGCAGGAGACCATATATTCTGCAGCACTGTTTATACAAAATGCTGAGAATGAGCAGACCTATTGAGCCACGTTAATGTTGGCATGTTAATCTAACATGCGCGTTAGTATGGCGGGGTGCAAATGGGACAGATTTCTTTGGGGCCGTGGACGTGTTCTACAGTTAGATTACAGTGATGGCCACACAACTCTGAAAATTTACTAATCATTGAACTATAGACACAAAGTGGGAGAATTTCTTGTATGTAGCATGTGCTTCAAAGGCTTTTGGTGTCTGAGATCGAACTTAGGACCTTTCACTTGCTTGCTAGTCAGGTGCTTATGCCACTGAGCTATCTCTCCAGTTCCAAAAAAACTATTTTTAAAAAGAATAGAACCAAAACAGAAGGCTGGCAAGGTAGCTCAGCAGACTAAAGGCCTGCTTAGACAATCACAGGGATAGGGACCCGATCACCAGCACTACATGCCACACTGGCCCTGTCTGGCTCCTGAGAAGGCCATGGAGTCTGGGCGTGGTGGCACACACCTGTAACGCCCGCACTGGGAGACTGAAAACAAAAGGATCACTACAAGTCCTATCTGTGTAGTGAGACCCTGTACTAAACAAATAAATGACTTTTTTTTTTTTAAAGAGAACCTAGGGCAGGCCAAATAGATCAGCAGATTAAAGCACCTGCTTAGGCAGATGCAGGGGCCAGGAGTTTGATCCCTAGGCCTGCCAGTGCTGGTCCCACTCCTGGGCTTGTTGAGACAGCTAAGACTGGGCATGGTGGTGCCTACCTGTAATCCCAGCACTTGGGGGGCTGTAAACAGGAGGATCACTACGAGTCCAATCTATGCAGTGAGACCCTGTAGACCCTGCCCTAAATACAAAGAGAGAGAGAGAGAGAGAGAGAGAGAGAGAGAGAGAGAGAGAGAAACTAGCCTGGGGGTTTTGATGTCCCTGTAGATCAGAACTTGAATGAAAAGGGGAGATAAAACCTAATTTTTGAAAACCAGTCTTTAAAAGAATGATGTATAAGCAAAAATTAAAGTGGTCTTTAATATTTTTTTTTGACTAAACAGTTAACATTCATATCTGGAACAGGAAAAAAATCTTTACTGTGCCCGAGAGCCTGCACACAGCTAGCTCCTATGGATGATAAATCCGCAAGAAGATGGGCAGTATTCAAAAGATCGCATTAGTATTTTCCAAAGATTTATAACTCAGTCTCTTGAATTTAAAAACACATTGTATGTAAAATACTTAAGTGGCTTTGATGTGTGCAAAAGACAAAGTGAACGCGCTCTTTCGGGTCATCTTAGAGGAGGGTGTGTAGTAGCTTCCGTGTTTTGCTGGGTTCTCCCTGCTCCACACTCGCGAAGCTGCGCACTCCCGCTGTGCGCTCTCCCCTGAGCTCTCTGCCTGGAAAAGGAAGACTGCAGCTGCGGAGCAGAGATGACATCAGAACTTCTCCGGAAGTGTCCAATAGAGCTCAGGGGAGGACCGGATTTCACTGTTCAGTACTCAGACCCGAAGCTTCGGTGATTCAGTGATGACGGAGTGCAAGGCAGCTGCCGCTTCCGCCCTGCAGCGTCATGGCCTAGGTACAGGAAGCAAGCGTGTCCCCAGAGGGCGAGCTTTCTAACCTTCGGTTGGAAGAGACCGAGACGACTGACTGTGCGGTTTCGAAGGCGGGTTTTTGTTAAGTCGGCAGCTACCAAACCCAGAAATCCATGAACTTACATGGCAAGTTTTCAACATGTCCAAGAACCGGGGTTGTCGCCATGCTGAAGATCCTTGTGCCTAGACATGACATGAAGAGCGTGTTCTGTGACATTGTCTCATTTTGTTTTTTATTCTTCAGATGATTGTGCAAATGAAATATTTGGGACCTGTGGGCTTAGGGGGCTGGATCAGATCAGTGGTTCTGAGCCAGGAGTGAGTTTTGTTTTCTACAGGACACTGGGTGTGGAGAAAGTAGAGGCTAGGGATGCTGCGAACTACCTAGAGTGTGCAGGATGACCCCACCCCCGGGGGCAAAGAACCTCTAGACCGAGGTGGGGGAAGCCTGGGGTAGATCATCGTTAGAAGGTTCTTTTAAAGGCCATGGTCTATGTTTCCAGCAATTACCATGACTTTCTACGTGTGTGCATGCCTGCGCATACCCACTTTGGGGATCAGAATGTAGATGGATTTGTGCTGTTCTACATGGTATCTAGCTTGCCCAGCTCATGACTGCGTACACCCACTTTGGGGATCAGAACGTAGATGGGTTTGTGCTGTTCTACATGGTATCCAGCTTGCCCAGCTCATGAGACTCCTATCTAACTCGAAACTTCACATAGGGCTCTCATGATGTCTACATTATGTAATAGGTGTTACGAACATTACTAGGGTGGACTTACAGCTGGTTAGGAACAGAACGTTATGCATGAAGAACTTAACAGAGAGCTCCGATCTTTTGGTTCCCACCAGGAATGAATAAGGTGGCATATCCATTTGCTTATGCATATCTTGTCAGAGCCGGCAACACTTTCAGGGCTCTGATTGGTACATGCTCGGGGCACTCCCTTCTGCCATCTCCCTTGCAATGAATGCCAGGAGTTTAATGCTTTTCCTCTTCCCCTGCAATAAAATCACTCTAGAAAGGGTGTGAAAAAATATCTCCATTAAGGAACACAGGATGCTTCCAGGAAAGGAAGTGTTGGGCCCCTGTAGGGAATGGAGAAGTGGTTTCCAAGTCTGTGGAATGGAGGCATCGTGGAGTAATAGCACGGTCATGGGCTTCGCTCAGGTGCTCAAGTTCAGATCCCAGCTCTGCCTCTTACTAGTGTCAGCTGGTGTAAAATCCACTTAAGCTCTTGGTGTCCTCCTCAGAAATGGATGACAAGAATGTCTGGCTGTACTGTTTCAGGAAATATCTGCAAAGTTCAGCTCATGATGGTGCTAAGAGGACAGCACTTATGTCTGTCTGTCTTCACTCACGACTAGTGTGAGCCCTGGGACTTGCCACACACAGGATCCCAAGGAACAGCTGTGGAATGCGTGACTGAAATGGGGGCCACTGTTGCTGAGTATCTCTTCTATGCCAAGCAGTACTTCCCCCTCCACAAGAAAAACCTGGAACGCGGTGCATGGGACATCACTAACCTACCTTTCTTTCCAACCAACACAGGGCAAAGAAGGAGCCTTCATGGTCCGAGATTCTAGGACTCCAGGAACATACACTGTCTCTGTTTTCACCAAGGCTATTGTCAGGTATGGTACTGGCTCAGCAAAGTAAAGAGGGAGACTACTGAGGTGGGGGACACACAGCAGAGTCAAACAGTGCAGAAGGTAGAGGCTTGCCAGAAACAGTGTGGTCTGAGAAGGTCAGGGCCACAGAGCTTCAGGACAGAACTGAAGCTACTTCGAAAGAGATGCTGGAAGCCAGGCAGGTCCTTTTCTCCACTGGTCTGCCTGATAGCAGAGCCCTAGGGGAACAAAGCATTCGGCCCTCCATTTGATGAGAACATTTCATTCAGTGCGTAAAGGAATCAAATGATACTTCTAGCTAGAAGTGAAAATATATAGTAATTGGCTCTACTAATAACACTAATGATCATTTACTATGTGTGAGGAACTTCACAATTTCCAGTCCTGAGATCCCGGGCAGCAGGTATCACCCCACTCAGCTCTCATGGAAGAAATCAGGAGCTCAGGAGCCAAAGAGCTGCTGGCACCTCCCAGAGCCAGTGTAGCCAGAGTGGCCATGCCCGTCGGTACTCCAGCCTGGCACATCGTATGACCCCCACCCATGGCATCACTTTCTTCCTGTAAAATGGTGTCTAGGAGCCCGTCTAGCTTTGGAAGCTCATTAACAGTAATGAAACAATTTGGCAAGTCCAAAATGCAGTAAGACAAAAGAGGAAAAAAAAATAATTTTGAGGTGTCCTTAGGGCATGTTTGTCAGAAGGCAGAGGACATAAGCAGGACCTGGAGGAAGGGCAGGATTTAGACAGGTGGTGAGGAGCAAGGCCACTATCTCTGGGAGGGAGAGAGCACAGTGGATGTCACAGGGGTTGAGACTCTGTCATAGCCAGGGGATAGAGAGGAGAGTGACTTGAAACCTGTAAGACATGATGGAGGCAGAGTAAGAGTTCAGTTCTGGGTTGGGGGTCCCCCAAATCACCTGCACTTCTAGTAAGCCATGGGGATGATCCCGCTCACGGAATAACATTCATTAAGATTATTTCAGCAAAGGGGTACAAAGAAAAATCAGCAAAGGGAAGAGATACATGGGGCCAAGTTCATAGAAAACCAAAGGCAAGCTTCTAAGATACCTATCGCAGCAGAGTCACACTGGTTCCTTCAGCCAAGTGTTGTGACAACACACTTGAAGTGCTGTCCACAAGGGGACTCCGCAGAGATTCCCTGCCAGGGCTTTTACTGGAGACTGGCTAAAGTACATAGCCTCTGCCTAGCGCCTCCCCAAACCCTAAACTCACACAAGGAAAGCGCAGGTTCAGCACGAGCCCCAGCAACACCATTCCATCACAGCCCATATCAGGAATGGTGACAGCCTCCCCGAAATCCCTGTTCCCAGCACCAATACCAGCCCAGAGCTGACCATGGAAGCAGTCCTTCCCAGGTATGGGCGTCAGCCTACCATGCCAGCTCTTCTGCTCACAGTCCAGTGAGTGTGAAGGGCCCAGCCGGGATTCACCAACAGACTGCAGACAAGTAGCTAAATCCACAGGTAGTACAGCGCCATTCCCCCGCCCTGTGGCTGTGTACAGTATGTCACCCACTCACAGCTGCAGTGCCACCAGGTGTGGCCCCAGCCTCAGAGTACTTCTGGACACCACAGGGATGGACCAGCGAGCAGCTGGGCCAGATGCCTGTGTGTCCACCATGCTGTGGGAGGCCACAGAACAAGACAATACAAACCTGACTGCAGTAGATGCTTTATGTTTCAATCTTTTTCTTCGCAATCACTGTGTTTCATTTTTTTGAAGTGAGAACAGCCCCTGTATAAAGCATTATCACATCAAAGAAACGAATGACAACCCCAAGCGATACTATGTGGCCGAGAAGTACGTGTTTGACTCCATCCCCCTCCTCATCAATTATCACCAGCACAATGGAGGAGGTGAGCTCTAAATGGCAAAGCCAAAGGGGGGCCCTTGCAGGGATGTAGAGAGAAAACACAAAAGCCCCAAGTGGCACCTTCAGGCCAGACCAGCTGGCCATAAATAATACCTAGACCCACAAACAGAAGAGAATGCCAGATGCCTGATGCTGTCTCCATCTTCCACGGGCAACTGTGCTATGGAAAGGGCTTTCACTGCCTCCTTGCCTATGCCTACAAGCTTGCCAAGGAGCGTGTGACGTCAGTAAAGAGACTTGGGCATTTGTTTTCCAGAATAAAAGCAGCTTTTACATCAGATCCCCATCCCACCCCACCCCCAGTAAATTTTCTCTGGACAGTCGCTCCAGCCCAGCCCTAACCACTGTCTTGGTCTTTTCCGTCAACCCTAGGCCTGGTCACTCGACTCCGGTATCCAGTTTGTTCCTGGCGGCAGAAAGCCCCGGTAACTGCAGGGCTAAGATACGGTAAGCAATACAACGAAAAACACTAAAGTGAGGGGCAAATTCTATGTGGACTTGCCATGAGCTGAACTGCGCAGACCTCAAATGATGATTAACGCAGGTATGCTATAGATACAGCTTTGGCGGCACCGACGAATATTTTCAGTGTGTGTGAAATGTTTGTAAGAGCACATAGACTAAATCAGTATCCTTTGGTTTTAAGGCTGAATTTGTCATTACAATGTTTATTAAATACTTTTTAAAAAAAAAAACAAAGCTCTCTATGAACACTTTTGGGGCTCTGTTGGACAGCAATGCCTTAGCACTGTGTTTCGCTGTATTTTTTGGAAGTTTTTAAATATCTAGTTTGTTGTTGGGCATTTTGCAAAGGCTACGAGCTAGCAGCATCCAGAAATGTTTGCATAGCCGAGCATTAAAAGATTTTGAGAATTAGGGATGTTGATCTGTGTTAGAGAGCGTGGGTTTGATTCCTAGTAAGCAAAAGACTACAAAATTTAAAATGCCTTTGGCAGAGTGCGTGTCTCCAGTGAAATGGAGCTTCCTGTGTCCTCTGGTCCTGTGGAACTGTTCACTCATTTGGAATTATCTGCCTGGCACCTAGAGGCGTTTGAGTTTACGTCCCTTACACACGCACCATGTACCTCTTCATCTATCATAGGCCGATGGTTCTTAAACTTCAGAGCGCATCAACCCTGTTTGGAACACTGATTGACAGTGTCGACTCGAGGACCCTGCACAGCACTTTCCCGGTTTATGCACCTTGAATATGGAGGCTGCCCTGGGTGATTTTGACCCAGGGGTCAGAGGGAAGCATTTCCTCCCTAGCCAGCAGCATGTCGGGTGCAGGGCAGCTACTCCAGACAGTTTGATCTTAAGGGTCTGCCCCAAAGAGAGAAGTCTGGCTATTTTTAGTATTAAGTCAAACACCAGGAAAGGATAGTGTGTCTGTATTATCCTTATAAAAGTAAGAGTCACTACAGAGTCCTCAAGCACCCCTCCTGGTTGAGACCTCAGAGACCAGCAGGCCCCTCGTGCTCTCACTGGTAACGTTGAGCTCATGTCCCTTCATTTGTTTATCAAATACTCATTGAGAACCAGCCGTGTGCTAGGCCCTGTGTGCCCTAGCTTGTGCCTCTGTACAGTCTGAATCTACCTTGCCAGCCAATGCTCCTGCTAAACCTAGAAAAGCTCTGTATATTTAGTGGATGGTCCCAGTAGATGGATGGGTGAATGAATGGATGGATAGATGAATGGATGTGTGGGTGAATGAATGAATGAATGAGTGAATGACAAACTCAAATGAAATTTGCTCTATATGAAAAATAAGAACACCGTTGGCCTGGCAAGCACAAGGGCCTGAGTTTAATCCCTGGTTCCAAGGAAGAAAAAAAAAAGAACAAAAATTTATAATCACATACAGAAAATGATTGGGACCTTGCAATAATCTTTTCATTTAGTTTCTTTTGTATCTTGGTTCACATCAACCTGCTCCTTTCCATGTTACCTCCACATACACACATATCTAATGATTTTAAATCCATATTACATGTTGCTGTTTTGTGGGAAAAGAGTCACGTGTGATAGTTCCATGTTTAGGATTTACACCATTTGCCATCTTTGAGTTGCAGTAACTCTGGGCTAAAATTCTAGAGATGATTCTGTCATTTTTCTGGTACCTCTGTAACTTATTATTTACGTGCTCTGAAACACTTTGCTCTCTCCTCCAGGGAAATGGGTCATCCATCCCTCAGAGCTCACTTTCGTGCAGGAGATTGGCAGTGGGCAGTTTGGCTTGGTACACCTTGGCTACTGGCTCAACAAGGACAAGGTGGCTATCAAAACCATCCAGGAGGGCGCTATGTCTGAAGAGGACTTCATAGAGGAGGCTGAAGTCATGATGTGAGTGGCCACGACAAGGCTCTGCAGAGCCCTGGGGCGGGGCATGCTGCTGCATCCTTCATGTATTACCCTAATGTCACAGAGGACCCCCAACCTACCCAAATCCCAACACAGCTCCTGCCGCAGGGAGAGCAATGAGCCTCCTCACCCTGGTTTCGAAGGCCTGCTGTGGTTGGCCCTGCCCACCTCCCAGCCTCTTCTTCTATTCGTCTCTCCTCTGGTCTGTGACCTGCCAGCCACGCTGCCTGTTTATCTTGCAAACTAGCTGATTTCCTGCCCTCTTCACGTCTTGGCTCAGTAACATTGTTTGCATTTTCTGTTCTCAAAACTATGACTTGGACAAAGTGCCACTCAGCTGCTTAGTGCTATAAAATATTGGGCTCTTTTAAAAGGCAGAGCTTGGCCCATCTCACCTGTGTCTTTTTCCTCCAGGAAGCTCTCTCACCCCAAGCTGGTCCAGCTGTACGGTGTGTGTCTGGAGCAGGCCCCCATCTGCCTAGTGTTTGAGTTCATGGAGCATGGCTGCCTGTCAGATTACCTGCGCAACCAGCGGGGGCTCTTTGCAGCAGAGACCCTGCTGGGCATGTGCCTGGACGTGTGCGAGGGCATGGCCTACCTGGAAAAAGCATGTGTCATCCACAGAGATCTGGTACGGGTGTGCCCTGCTGGTGGAGGAGGAAGGGGCTCCCCCCACGGAAGCAGAGAACCACCAGGACTGAGGATTAGCTGGCAAAGCCCCAAGTGCACCCTGCCTGTCCTGCCCTCCAGCTGCCTCCTTCCCACCTACCTCAGGAGGAGCTGGCACGAGAATGTTCCCTGAGCGCTCACACCTGCATTCTCACCCCACCCGTCCTCTAACTTACTGTCTGAGTCTTGGTTTGCGTTCTTCCCAAACAGACCCAGCAACTACTCCTTCCACTGGAGACTTTTATCTCCTAAGGGCCTGCTAATACAGCCTCTGTGTGCTAATTAGGGGCCAGGTACTCCCTATGCAGGAGTAATCTAAGAGGTTGAACCACCTCAAAATAGTCTGCATGAATCTAATGGGAACCGATTTCTTCCTGCTGCCTGTGGTGTCAGCCTTTCTGTCGCATCAGGCTGTGTTCAAGCGGAGCCCTGATTAGACAACACCTGGGTCTAACATCTAGTTAGGATCCAGGAACCCAGATAAACTTATCCTGCCAATAGAGAACCTCACACATTCCCATTCCATTCTGCACGCTCAGCAGGCGCTGAGAAGCTCAGCGGGCACTCTTGCCGCCCCTGGGTGCCCTTGCGCAGCTACGCACAGCAGAGCGGAGGCCCTGTGCCTCTGTCACTGACATCCGCCCTCAGTCTGCCTTTCTCTGTTATCTCCTGTCCAGGCTGCACGGAACTGCTTGGTGGGAGAAAACCACGTCATCAAGGTTTCCGACTTTGGAATGACAAGGTAACACGGGAATGTGGTGTCCGAGGGCTCAGCGATGGCACTGGGGCCCCGGATGGCCTGACCTTCTCCTTCCCGCCGTCCCCAGGTTTGTCCTCGATGATCAGTACACCAGCTCCACGGGCACCAAGTTCCCTGTGAAGTGGGCGTCCCCGGAAGTGTTCTCCTTCAGTCGCTACAGCAGCAAATCCGATGTGTGGTCTTTCGGTGAGTAACCTGCTGGTCCCGCCAGCGTGCCTGGGACTGTGGTGGCCCATTCCTTTATCAAATGGGGCCACTTACCCTGGCCTCAATATGGGGAGGGCGTCCTTCTAAGAGTTGTTCTGGGACAGCCCCCAAATGTACATGGCACCCTATGATCGTGTGTGTTCCTAGAGATTTTTAATTAGGAGAGAAATGAAAGCAAAAGTGTAACTAGTATTCTGATAGTGTCAGCGGCTATCGTGGATCTTCATGTCAGTGGTGAAGAAATTAAACTCAAGGCACTTAGCACAAGTTACAAGGAAAGCTTTAAGCAGAAAAGAGAAAATGGGTACACAGCTCTGACAAACATGAATCCAGTCCCCTTGCAAAGAAAAGTAACAAAAAATAGGGGAAGGGTTTCACTTTTGAGAAACGGAAGCAGGTCCACTGACGTGGATCAGATGCCCACCCATGAAAGAGCAGAGGCCAGGCTTCTGGGGCACTGTGGCCGGCTGGGTCCTGACAGCCAGCACCTCTGCCCTGAGCTTGTAGCTCCGGAGGAGCCCTCATGACTCATCATGTCCTCCTGACTCTGCTTGGGGCAGACTCAGTTGGAATCCAAGGTGACCCTAGATTTAGGGTAATGAGGATGTCCTGGTGTAAATGAATGACCCTATAATTATGTTATGTTGGTGGCCTGGCTCTCGAGGAGGGAGGAGTCAGACTAAGTAAGTTAGGCCTAATAAAGGCTTTTTCACCAACTTTGAGACAAGCATTCTCGAAATGACTAACATTCCTACACCCAGGTTGGGAAGGATTTGATGTTACAAAATAAGGTCAGCTTTGCTCTATTTTTAGTTATCTATTAGCATCTATAGACCCAAGTGAGTCACAATGTTTAGGAAAGAAAAATTAAGGCCCTGTATGCCTGAGGAACACCCCCCACACACACACACACACACACTCACACCCTTCATGCTTTCAATGGGTAATAGTTTTTGGGTTTTTTGTTTTGTTTTGTTTTTTGGAGGGGGGTGATAGTTAAGGATCCAGCAGTTTGTCTTCTGTCCTTATGGAGGCCTGTGACTGTCATGAGGTGAAAGCTGCAGGAACTCAGAGATGAGAACATCAGTGCCTGGAAGGCAAGGAGTTTTTTGGTCCAACAGTGTATTTCTGTGCTCAAGCCTCCATAGCCACTTTTGTCACACAGCAGCAATTTATTGAGCATCTACTATTGCCAGGGGTTAATCTAGGTGCTGAGACTGCAGAAGTGCAGAGGACTGAAAAGGTCTTGGTCTCCTAGGGGCTCACTTTTGGGGGACGGGGAAGAGGCAAGTAACAGCGGCACAGATAAGCTAATACAGTTGCTGGGGCGGAAGAAGAGGCTGCTGTAGGTCGCGCCGTCTGTGGAGGGAGCTTGCGAGCAGAAATGCGAGCCAAAGGAGGGAACTGTCACCATCCAGAGAGCCGGGAGCAGGGTCAGCAGCCAGCAAGCACAAAAGCGGGATCTGCCCACGCACAGACGGGGACACTGACTTGGCAGGAGACCAGAAGGCAGCGCAGTTGGCAGCCACAGGAAGGAATTCGGAGTCCTAAGAAGTACAACCAGACAGGAGTGAGGCAGGAGTGAATGTGCGAGGTACTCATCCCATGTGCCGGGAGGTGCTCGAAGTTTGGGCCGGATTTGCCTTGTTATGAAGTCAGCTTGCACACGCTCACGAGTCTGAGGGGCTTTCTTGTTGCCGAGACGCAACACCAGACACCTGCAGCTTCCACAGCGAGTTCTTTTGGCTCAAGGTTATAGTGCAGCTCCAGGACAGAGGTGGCTGGACAGAAGGGCACAGCAGGGGAGAGCTGTGCACTTCAGTGGGCTGAGAAGCTGAGATAGGGCAGAGGGGGGTGCAGCAGACCCTCCCAGGCCATTCCCGAGGGACGGGAAGACCAGCCACACCCTGACCGCGAGCCAGCGGTGTCACCCTCATCGCCTCTTCCGGAAGCCCTGCCTGTGAGCACATGGGGCTCTGAGGGCCCTTCCCATATGAGCCCCAACGCAAGGCAGCCACAGAAGTACACCAGATTACCTCTTTCCTTTCAGTTACAAGAAGGCCTCTAGGGCTCGGGAGACAGCTCAGAGCCTGTCTCCTGGCAAGCGCGAGAACCCAGGTTAAATCCCCCGTACCGCATGCTAGGCTGGCCCTGGAACCCCAGGTGCACTGTACCAGCCGGAAATCAGTCATGGTGGTGCACACCTGTAATCTGAGCACTGGGGAGGCTGAGACAGGAGGATCATTATGAATCTGAGTTGCGTAGTAAGACCCTGTATCAAATACATAAATAAATAGATAAATAAATCTGGAGGAGGAGGAGGAGGAGGAGGAGGAGGAGGAGGAGGAGGAGGAGGAGGAGGAGGAGGAGGAGGAGGAGGAGGAGGAGGAGGAAGAGGAGAAGGTGACCTCTTCTGTGCTCGAAACTAGGCCATGCTTGCCCCTTTCTAGGAAGAATTTCAAAGAGTATTCTAGTGATAGAAGTCAGGGAGCCTGGCTAATCAAATATTTCAGGAGATGAACTAATTATACATCTTTAGCATTTTAGGATGTCTCTTTCCAAGAGCCAAGAGGTTTGTTAATTAGGAAGCTTTCAGATGTGTTCCTTAAAACAGTCCCGATGCACCACACGTGGCTGCTACTTTGTTAGCCAGGGTTAAGCCATAGGATGAACTTGGGGGAAACCACGCTGATGTCCTTCTCGATGACTGTCCCCTCCCAGTGCCTGTGACTGGAAAGCCAGGGCCCCTACTCGGTCCTCTCCTCTCCTCATAGGTGATGAAGGGGGTCCCACCACACGCACCAAGCCAGCACCCCATGGAGACACCTGGAGCAGCGGCCACACTGGCATCTGCACCTCAGGACACTGCTGAATGGGGCTTGTTCAGCCACAGGGTGGCAGCCCAGGAACTTTCTGCTACATTTGTTTGATTGAAGCATTGGGCAAAAGGCATCCCTTTGTCATTTGAAAACCATCCCAAGATAAGGCTGATGGCTGGGTGCAGAGTAGAAATGGCTCTGTGATGAAGAGTTTGGGAAAACCGAGGAGGCAAGAGCCCGGGGAGAGCTGCAGGCACCTGCCCGCCCCTGCCCACTGGACTTTGTCAAAAAGTACTTTTATTTATTTAATTTTTTTTTTTGGTCCTAATTAACTTTGATATTTGAGCCAGCCGAGGCTCTTCTTTGAACTTTACTCGGCCTCCCAGTCTGTGTAGAAGGTCTTCTATTAAAGCACTTGTTTTCATGCCATGTTGCAACAGAATTCCACTTTCAAAGTGAATCTCCATGGAAATCCTGGCGTCTGGGGCACTAACCCGTCCTGCTCACAGCCAGGGCTTGAGTTTCCAACTCCTCGGCCTTCTCTGAAGGCGCCCAGGAACTGTGACCCAGGCAGCCTGGCCAGAGTCACAGGAATCTGCTATTTGAGCCAGTTTCTGAGATGGTTTCTATGCATCTGTTTTGGGGGTTATAACTTGGAAAACCCTGGGTAAGCTCGTGTGACCTGCTGACCTATAAATATAAGCACAGGAGGAAAAATAAAGCTTGTGGTGGCTTCCTATTGAGGGTAAAAGAACAAAGGGATTGAATCAGAGGTGAAGAGTGGAAAACCCAAAGATGGATCTTGCTGGGCCTACCAAGAATGTAATACAGGTTAAATTTCTTTATCTGAAATGCTTGCAACCAAATAAGTGTTTTAGATTCCAGATTTGAAATATTTACACACCTAAGGAGGTCTGACCAAATCTAAACACAAATTCATTTGTTTCATATATACCTTATATGTATAACCTCAAAGTAATTTTTTAATATTTTAATTTATTTATTGGGTACAGCGTCTCACTTGGCACAGCGGGGATTCCAAAGCCTGCAGGGCATGTGGTACCAGGGATTAAACCTGGCTCCTTGCACTTACCAGGCAGGTGCTTAGACTGCTGAGCTATCTCCCCAACCCCAACATTATCATATGATCTTTTTAAACCATTTATTTTTATTTCTTTATTTTTTTTTGCGATACTGGGGATTAAACTCAGGACCTTGTCCTTGCCAGGCATGCACTTGTGCCCAGGACCCCTGAAGCTAATTTTATACAATATTTGTAACAATTTTGTGCATAAATGAAGTTTTCATGCTGTGGAATTTTCTGTATTTGTGATGTCATATCAAGATTCAAAAAGTATCAGAGTTTGGATTTTCAGTTTAGTTTCATAGTAGTTTGAAAACTCAAACTGAGTTTTTTGTTTGTTTTTGATACAGGATCTTGCTGTGCCACATTCCCATTTTTAATTGTCAATATCTGACTTCTTTTTTCAGAAAAATCAGAAAGTAGGACAGCCTTGAGCCCCACTTCTATGTGCTGTACTCCAGCGGCAGCCAAGTCCAAGCCCTTAAGGCACAAGTTTTGATCCCTGATCCTCCACAGTCCTCATCTGGTTCCACTGTGTCAAATGCCACCCATTCCATTCATTTACATTGTGTGTACACATCTGAGTTTTCCTCTCCTGAGACCGTTAGTTGTGGCCTTCTAGTTAAATGTCACAAAGGGCTGGCCCTGAAAGCTTTACTCCTGAGAAGGTTGGGAAATTTTGAGCTCCTTAAAATTTTTACAAAACAAAAAAGAAAAAGAAAGGAGCAGAACAGAAATAGGGCAGGCCTCCAGAAGCCTCCGCTGTGCTTGATGCAGTGCTTGCGTTGGTCTGGAGCAGGGGCCTGGATTTCTACCCAGAGAGCCTGTGGTGTCTAGAGGGAGGTGGGCTTATTGGTCACCCCGGGACACTGTTGTCAGCTGTCTTTTGCTCACCATTGCCTGCAGGAGTGCTGATGTGGGAAGTCTTCAGCGAAGGCAAAATCCCATATGAGAACCGCAGCAACTCAGAGGTGGTGGAGGACATCAGCACTGGGTTCCGGCTGTATAAGCCCCGACTGGCCTCAGCTCACGTCTACCAGGTCATGAATCTGTGCTGGAAGGAGGTCAGTAGACAGCGTTCCCCACCCCCGCCCCCGCCCCCACCCCATGCTAATCCGCAATTGCAGGGCTGCCTCCTTCCCCAGAGAAAGGGGCCCTTAGGAGGGTGAGGCAGAAGGGACAAATCAAATCGATTAGCAGGAATATGACTTCAAGAGTCTTTCACAAAATGTTTAAATTACTACTTTAGCTGTACATATTTGTGGGGTACAGTGAGATAATTCAGTAGATATAATAATTCATACAGTGTATAGTTTGGGATCAGGATGTTTAGTGTTTTTGTCTTCTTCAGTGTTTAAAAAGAAATTTTGATTAACACAGCAATCATAGGGGGAACAACCCGCTCGGGCCCCCCTCCTGTCCATCTCTCAGACAGGAGCTTTCTTTCCCTCAACACAGCAATCATGAACATTTATAGCGTACAGTTTGCTATTTCAATACATGTACCTAATGTAAGCTGATAAAATCAAGGTAGTTAATACTTCCAACCCTTTATTATTATTGGATAGTTAGAGCCTTTAAGCTCTTTTCTTCTCATTATTCATTGAGTACATAATAAACATTGGGAATTAGTCACCCCGTCGAGCTGTAGGATAAGGAGCTCATTGCCCCCATCCGCATCCTGGGTCCCTGTGTACAGCCTGGCTCTGTTCCTACACCCTCCACCCTCTCCTACCACCCTAATTGCTGTCCTACTGTCAGCCTGACTTGTTAGTCTCTGTGGATGAGAAGGAATGCACACTATTGGGGTTCTTTTTCTGTCTGACTCATTGTATGTAATATAATGTCTTCCATTTCTATCTGTTCTCTGCATGATAGGACCCCCCCTTTTATGGGTGACTTCTATTGTGTGGTGCATATATACCCCAAGTTTTACCCTTTGAGCTGTTGATGGACCCCCAAGTTGATTCCATGTCTTAGCTCTTATGAACTGTGCTCCTACAGACAAGGGGATGTAGGTAGTGTCTTCCACCTGTGGATTTAAATTCCTCGGTACGTACCTCAAAGGAGGATTCCTGGGGCATACTGTAGTTCTAATTGTAGTTTTTGAAGAACTTCTGTCCTCCATCCTGATTAACTTAGTTCACTTTTCTTACCAGCACTGTATGAGTTCCCTTTTTTCTACCACCTCACTATCCTTTCTTTCTTCATTTTTTAGTCTATTAACTAGATAGATTTCCTATCCCTAACAGAGGTAACAGCAACCTTAATTATAAGGTTATTTTACTATATAATCACACAAGCTATAAGCATAGTTTCAAAGACAAAGATAGGAGAGACTTCAACTTTTTTTTCATTTTCTTGTGGTGCTAGAGATTGAAAGTAGGAACTTCCACACACTAGCAAGTGCTCTACCACTAAGCTGCATCCCCAGTCCTGACCTCAATTTTCTGAGAGATGATGGTCTATAAATCATAGAACCATTAAAGTACATGAATTAGAGGAAGAGCAATTCACTACACTGTGAGAGTACTGAAATGGCTCAAGGAAGGTTCACATGAGTCTTGAATAATTCACAATTTGTAATTGCTCTGTACACTGCCAGACAGCTGACCCTGTGCTTGAGTAGTAGGTTATGCCATCAGCCACAGCAACACATGTCTTAGATTTCTGATAAACTAGAAAATTGTTCTTTGTTGCCGAAATGGAAAGTTGCTGAAGTAAAGAGTCAATAAAAATTCAGTTAACTGAAAAGCAATAAGGTAGAATTTTTTAAAAATAGGTTTAGAGAGACATTGGGCCAGGGAGGTGCAGCAAGGACCACTGGGCTGTGTAACATCAAGATGGTGCGCAATGTGTCATGCCTGGGTGCAGGCAGGTGGACAGCACGGTAACTGTCCCAGCAGAGAAATGTGTCCTTCTGCAGGGGTAGTGGGGAGACCAGGGCATAAGGCAGGAAGGGCCCGACATGCCTCTGCACTCAGAGCTCGCTGACAGTCGCACCTCAGTGGGCAGAGTCCTCCCAGTGTCTCCAGATGCCTCAGGACCTCCAAAAGTTGCTGTCCCTCCTTGTCTCCTCCACAACCCCCTATGCTGGCCGAGGACAGCCTCGGTGCTGAGCTGAATTCCCCACAGAGAGCAGCCTTTCTCTGGCAAGCAGGTTGGGGCTGGGCGAGCCAGAGATGGTTGGAGGCTTATAGAAATGAGTCTTGGTCACTTCATAGGATTAAATAGTGTTATAATAACAATAACTGGCATTTTATGTTTTTCTCTTTCAGCTTTGTTTAATTATTTAATTAATTAGTAGACTATTTTTTTAGACATTTCCACTTTACAGAAAACTGAGCTAAGAGCTAAGAATGCAGAGAGTTCTCCTATATCCTTCTTTAATTAACATTTTGCCTGAGTATGGTACATTCGTAACAATTAATGAACCTCTACTGATGCATTATCACTAAAGTCCATAGTTTACAGTAGAGCTCACTCTTGGTGCTGCGGAGTTCTCTGGGTCTAGGCAAATGCTCAGTGCCATCTATCCGCCATCACGGTAGCAAACAGACTCTCTTCGCCCCCTCAGTTTCTCCTGGCCTCCTCCTTCATCTCTTCCTCCATGTCCAAACTCCTGGCAACTACGGTTTGTCCCACACTTTGATTTTCCAGAATGTTCCGTATAGCACTGAAGCAGTGTACAGCCTTTTTAGGCTGGCTTCTCACCCTTAATAAGAGGAATTTAAGGTTTCTCCATGTCTTTTCTTGGTTCGATAGCTGCTTTATATTGCTAAGTAGTATTTAGTTGTGTGGCTATGTCACTGTTTGCTTCCATTTAGCAGCTAAAGGAAATCTTGGTTGCTTGCAGTTTTCAGCAATTATAAATAAAGTTGCTATAAATGTTTCTATGTAGACGGATCCATTTGTGTGGATCTATTTATAGTCATACATTTTCAACTCAAGTGGGTAAATGCCTGGGAGTGTGATTGAGGATCATATGGAAAGGCTATGTTTAGTTTTATTAGAAATGGCCAGGCTGGCTTCTGTGGTAACTGTACCACTTCACCCATGTCGGTGCTTTCTGTGTTGTATACCAGGCATTTTTGTGTTGTATACCAGGCAATTCGTGATGTGTAGTAGTACTTCGTTTTTGTTTTGATTTGCATTTTCCTAATGACAAATGACATTGCATGTCCCTTCACATGCATACTTGCCCTCTGGGGGTCTTCTTGGTGAAATGTCTGTCCAGTTCTTTGACCCATTTTTCAGCTTCCTTGTTGGTTTCCTTACTGTTGAGTTTTTAAAATTCTTTGTATATTTTTGTATACAAGTTCCTTATCATATGTTTGAAAATATTTTCATACTTTTTTATTTTCATTACTGTATTTGGTACAGGGTCTCACTGCACATCTCAGACTCGTAGTGATCCTCCCGTTTCAGCCTCCCCAGTGCTGGGATGACAAGCTTGTGCCACCACGCCTGGGCTTGGTTGCCG
>NW_004524605.1:13229897-13233337 GCF_000260255.1 Octodon degus
AAAAAAAATGAGGGCATGAGGCCTCCAGTAAAAACCTACACAGAGGCATATTTTAAATTAGCAAAGGACATTGCTCCTGGATGTGGGTTGGCTTTGGATTCAGCTATGATAGGTAAGTACAAGGAACTCACAGCATTCTTTGTCTTTATCTCCAGAAACCAGAGGACCGGCCACCCTTCTCCAGACTATTTGGACAACTGGCTGAAATCGCAGAATCAGGACTTTAGTAGAGACTCTCTGCCGGGCCAGGGACTGGATATCCTGAGTGTGGGGAGACATCCTCCTTCCACAGAGCATTAAGAGCTGTCAGCGCCAGCCCAGGACTCCCCAGAGGCAGCCTGGCCTGTGGTCCCCACACCTCAGCTGCCCTACACAGCCTCCTGACAGAGGCCACGCAGCTGAGGCCAGGCCAGCAGCGCAGTGAGGTCTCCGCGCCCTGCCAGCCTCCTGGCGCAAGAGCCCAGACTCCCACCCAACAGCACTCGGGAACATTTCTTATGCTCTTTAGCTATAGGGAGAGGCAGATGAGGACCACAGCTTCTTATTTTTATTATTATTTTAAACCTAGATATGATGCTTATGAATCAAGGGAATTTTTATTTAACCCAGTGAAGTATCCCAGTATATGAGCATGGTCCTTCAAAGGAAACCAGCGAGTTAAGACCAGGGACAGTGTTCTGTCGCCATCATTTTGTCAGCCATAGCTTTCTGCCACTGAGGAGCCAGGGCAGCTTCTCACACCAAAGGCTGGCGATCCTGAGAGGCAGCTTTGTGAGGCTTCACCGAACCCACCACCATCTTGTCCTTGGTGCAGCACGGTGGGCTTCACCAGGTGGGTTGGGGTGACCATTAGTGTCCCTGAATAGGACCGTTGGGTGTTTGATGTCCAGGCAATAGGAGAGTTTCTAAGAGTGGGAAAGCAATGAGTACCACAGCAGGCCTTAAGTTCCTATCACCTCAACTCTCCCACTTTGTACCAAGCCACTCAGTAGCTACTTCTGGACCCTCCTCTTTCAAGCCTTTGGCAGGCAGCACCTTGTCTGCACTACCCACCCCCATCAACAGAGGGCAGCATTGTGCTGGTCAGTGTGGCTTGACAGAAAAACAAGGTGATTTAGGCTCATGGGGTTAGCAGTTTTTTTAAGATCAAGACTTCAAGACTCCCAAGCTTCCAGGAGAGGAATAAGGAGCTCATTCTTCCTCAGACTATCTGGACGGGAACTGCGTCAAGCACTGATCCAGGTACTTCCATGATATACAAGGATGTCTGTTGTTGATTGAGCATCTGTATAAGCAAAGGGAGCCACACGCTGAGCCATTCCTATAGAATTTCACTTTACCATGTTTTCCTACCAACCCCTTGAGAGGGTGTTATTGTCCCCATTTTCCATATTATGGAATGGAGTCCTTTAAAAGTCACATACCTACCTGAAAACAACAGAACTGGGGACAACAGAGCTTGGATTCTAGTCCAAATTGTTACTACTGGAGTACAGATTATTTATGCTTGTTCAAAACTGCCTCCTACTGAGAATGAAGAGAATTGCAGAGGAGATCCGCGCTGGGGAGGGGAAGGACACTGGCAGCCATGACACGTCTAGATAACATGAGGAGTTCTGCCCCTGCAGACCGCGGCCGTGAGCCATCGGGCCTCAACTGGGATGAAGACTTCGCTTTCCACGTCTTCCCCTTGATCACAGTGAATGACTCGGGAGTTAATTAACTTGCGTCTTCCCAGCTCAACAGGCAGTTTGCATAAAGCCATTCCTAGATGGGCTTTACAGCAGCTTTAAGATTCTACTGCAGAAGCATAGTGCACCTCTAGTTATGGTTCTAACTTTGAGTGTTGTCCTCCTTCACAGCTCATGGGGAAGGGTGGTCCCTGATAGGAGAGACTTGATTTTCTTATACTGTTCAGATTAAGCTCTAATTATCACTAGTGTTGCGATCAGCTCTTTCTCTGATAAAAACTTAGAAACATTTCTTTTTTATTTTTATTTATGTATGTGGTGCAAGGTCTTGCTATGCGGCTCGAATTTGCAGTGATCCTTCTGTTTTTAGCCTCCTCAGCGTGGACACCTTCGCTCAGCGTGCCCTGGGGGCGGGGCCCGCACAGCATGCAGAACCAGGGATCAAACCCAGGTCCCTGAGCTTGCCAAAGCAGGCATTTAGTCTGTTGAACTATCTCGCTGGCCCGCAATCAGCTCTTTCTAAGTCCTGTGCTATTTTGACTGGATTGAGATACACATGCATGTATACCTTTTAACTATAGTTATTGTGAAATAGAGAACCTGAACATAAAATATAATTCAGAAGGTGATTTTACTAAACCACAGTCATCCCCTTCTCAGCATTTTGTATGTTCTCTTTTGGAAACCTTAACTAGGGATGATTTCTGGGACATCCAGCCTATAAGAAAAGTATCAGAACTGACTGATAACTGTGGTTTGGGTTAGCAAACTTCCCCAGGTATATTATCTTTCAACTCAGAGTCATGAGCCTTCAACTGAATGCGTGCCAATTGCTCATGCTGCATGTTCAGTGTCACAGAAAGGGCCTTCTGCCTGACATTTGTCCCACTTGTATCTTGAAAATGATGCCCCTTTCCCCAGAGAATTCCTTTATGCAAAGAGTTAGTGGTAGTTGTATTTCATAGACCTTGTGTTTTGTACTTTTTGTGATTCTGTATTTATATGTGGATCAGATGACTATTTATTAGTATGCAATCACTGCTACTGTCAAAAAGTTTCCCAGTATTCTTTACCCTTTGTAGAGTTCAGCAGGGAAAACAACTTCATGTGGCAAATAAAGCTGTGTACATTTCAACAACTATAGTGTGTATGGCTTGGGCTCCATATTTCCCAAATGGCTAATTCCAAAACTTTAAGTAAAAAGATCTCCGTAGGGTTTTATCTTCCACAAATTGGTAAAGACTATAATAGCCAAGAGCATTCACTCAGCAGAGAAATCTCAGATGCCTCAGATATGCTGCACACCCCACACAGTGATGGAACAAAGCTGAAAAGGACAAAACTCCTAGGCTGATTGACATGTAAGCGAGTGAAATTGTAATACAGCACAGACAGCAGCAGGGGAAATATGGCCAAAGAAGGCATGGGCCTGGAGAACATCGTGGAGCCTACAGGGGAAGGCCAGCAGCGGGGGACGCTTTCTAGAACCTTGCTGCTCAGAGTGTGGTCCCTGGAGCAGCGGGTCACCAGGCTTCTTCCTTGCTCTCAGGCAAGAAGCTGGATTTTTACAGCATCCAGGTGATCACGTGCATGTGTAAGTTTGAAGAGTACAGTCGTAAAGGATATATCTAACTGTGTCTTGGGAGAAAGTATATGTATGAAGTATCAAACATTTTCCAGAGAGAGGGAATGGAATATTTGGGGACACTCTTGGTTCAGTGTTGTCAGAGCATGTGAATGTGTCTCTCT
>NW_004524605.1:13233667-13235443 GCF_000260255.1 Octodon degus
TCCCTTTTCTCTTACAATCCCAGTGCAATAAGAGTTGTGTTGCTGCAGTTTGGGTGTGCTGAGCACTGCTTACTAATGCTCATGTCCACGGAGGGAGTCAGTTCAGGCTCCGCAGGCCACTGGGCACGGGGAAGAAAGCCGTGACTTCTCCTCAGGCCCCCCCAGGACTGTGCTCAACACTTGACTCCCATTGACAATAACTCACAGGGGAGAATTCCAAGTTTGGCTGAGTAAACTCATTTTGTGTGTCTGATGATCCCATTGCCCTGAAGCTCTCAACACACAAGCGCACCATTCTAAGAGACAGAATATACCTTGTTCTATAGGGTGGGGTGTGTGTGTGTGTGTGTGTGTGTGTGTGTGTATGAGTGAGAAAGACAGAGAATTGTAAAAAGAGCAGTGAATTCCCTAGTTAGAAGGATTTCAGACTGTGACATCACTAGAAAGAGAAGATTCAAGGTAGATTATTAGCACAATAAACATGTTTTTATGTTAGATGACATATTAATTTCAAGTGATTTTATGGAAGATTGTTAGAAATTGGGCTTCCCAGACATCTTTTGCACTGTGTGCATGCGTGTGTTTGTGTGAGCATGCACGCGTGTGTGTGCATGCACACGTGTCTATCATGACTGAGATTCTCTCCAAAGGTGTAATGCATCAGTCAGTGGATTACAAGATAGCAGAAACACAGATCTATTGGAAGTTTTAGAAGTCATTTATTTCATAAATACTATTCACCTGCTATTGTTCTGCGTTAAGTGGAGGGTTTGTCAAGATGAAAAGGGAATCCATTAGGTAACAAACACACCCCCAATTAGGATAATTTAAGGAGAGCATTTTTACAAAAGAACTATTTAAAACTTGCAGTTCAGGTTTCAGAGTCCCAAGGAAGTGGCACAAAGGAAAATAACGGCTGAGGCATGGTTCAGTGGTTCAAATATTTGTGTCCCTCCACAATGCATAATCCAAAATCAGTGGTACTAAGAAGAGGGGCCCTTTGGAGACAGATCATGAAGACCCCAGCCTTGTGAATGTCTTTATAAAAGGACATGAAGGACTCTTTCTTTCTGCTCTTCCACTCTCCACCATGTGAGGACCGAGCCATATGACACCATCTATGGAGCAAACCCTCAGGGGACACTCAGTGTTCTGGAAATGGATCACAGACGTCCCAGCCCCCACAACTATGAACACTAGCTTCATGCTGTTGATAGGTAATCAGCCCAAGGTATCTTGTGATAGCAGTCTGAACAGACCGGGGTGAGGACTTATCATGCACAGGCCCTAAGGAATGAGGAAGGGAAAGGGGTTTTGAATGTGGAAGCAGTCATCTGGAGAACATTGCCTTGAAAGGAAAGAACCTCAGCAGTGGACTGAGGAGGCTCCAGGCAACAACCAGCACAAGGAGGAACGCGTCCCACTCGCCCCCTTCGTCACTCGGTAGAGCTTCTACTTGGTCCAACCCAATTGAAAGCCAGAGGACTCAGGAGCTGGAGCAGAGCAGTCCAGAGAGGCCAGGCTCCAGGGTCAAGAGAGCGAGGTGTAAGGGCCGCTGCAGACTCAAGCCTTCTTCTAAGAAGCTTGCAGGCTCAGGAAACATTTCAACACAAAAACATTTGCCCTCATTACATGTGGATTCTGTAAGTATAAATTTAAGGACCGGCCAAATAGTCAGTGGATTACAGTACCTGCAAACAGGTGCAGGGCCTGGGGGTTTGATCCCCAGGCCTGCCATCCCTACCCACAGGGATGCTGAGCTGGCTTGAGACTGGG
>NW_004524605.1:13236522-13238305 GCF_000260255.1 Octodon degus
CAGCATGCACCCAGGCACGTCTGCTTCCAGCTTTTCTCCCTGCATTATGCTTGTGTTACCACCAAAAGCCTTGAGGTCCAGGCGCACAGACACCAGCCACAGTCACAGGAGAGTGTGGCGAAGGGGCCAAGGAGATTATGCATGGTCCTCTAGGTCTGAGCTCCACAGTGTGTCTAGCTGCTACTGCCAATCTCTTCATGTTTATATTTCATTTATTTTTTTATTTTTATGTATTGAGTACAAGGTGTACAGGGTCTCAACACACAGATCAGACTGCTAGTGATCCTCCTATTTTCAGCCTCCCAATCACTGGAATTACAGGTGCATGCCACCATGCCCAGTCTTAGTCGCCCTCTCAGCATGCCCCAGGGGCAGGGCTGGCATGGCATGCAGGGGATCGCACCCCTCCTGCTGCACCTAAGCAGGCGCTTTAGTTCGCCGAGCTATCTGACCCGCCCTCTTCATTTTTTTTAAAGACTGAATTTGGGTAGAAGTGTCCAGAACCTGAAACAACCCAACTTTCCTTTGCTTTTGTGTTCTCTTTCTTAAAGAACTTTCTCACCTAAGACTGTTTCTTTACAGTAATTTGAGGGTGACATTGACAGTGGGGTCTTATTTGACAGAGGATGGAAGTGATTATAGAGACAGGTGACATGCCGGGGCAGAATTACTTAGCCCACGTGGGACTGAACTCAAAGCTTATGCCAAGTCCTGCATTGTCCCTAGGAATCGCACCAAAATTCAAATCACAGCTTTCTTCTTTTTTTATGTTAAAGAGAGAGGAAGAAAAAGAAAACAAATGATACAGATTTCAAAACAAGATGACAGGAACTTAACAATGGCTATTACATTGCATATTGTTATCTTCAAAGTAGTTGCTCAAATTATCAGACATAGGCATGCAAAATTGATCAAACAATCTAAGCACTAACTGTTCCTTTCAGTGAATTAAAATTCAAAATAGTAATGCAATTATCCTAGCCATCTTGTGTATGTATACATAGCTTTTTTCCCCTCTTCCTTCTTCTCTCTTTTCCCCCCATCCCAATTGCTCTTTCCTTTTGAGCACTTTATTTCCCTTTATCTATTGTGCCTTTCAGTTCTTATTTATATTTTCAGTTTCTCATCCTAGGGAGATAATATGGTGTTTACAGATATGAGTCTGATTTACTTCATGTATCAGTGTGGTCTCTAGTTGCATCCATTTATCTATAAAAGTCTCAAACTCATCCTTTTTTCGAGCTGAGTAGTACTCCATGTATAAAAAGACCACATCTTTTTATTCGTTCCTTGATTGATCAGCATTTGGGTTGTTTCCCAGATCTAGCTATTAAATGTTGTGCTGCTATAAACATGGGGCACATATATCATTGTGGCGTAATGTTTTCATTTCTTCTGGGAAAATACCCAGAAAGGGAATAGCTGAGTCCAAAAGGACCTCTAGTCCTGGATTTTTGAGGGCCTTCCACACTGATTTCCATAGTGGCTGTACCAGTCTGCACTCCCACCAATGATGGAGAAGTATCCTTTTTCCCTACAGCCCCACCAGCATTTGCTGCTGGTTGACTTCTTGATGATAGCCATTCTTTCTGGATTGAGATGAAATCTCAGTGTTGTTTTAATTTGCATCTCTCAAATGACCAATAAGGTTGAGTATTTTTTCATATATTTATTTGCAATTTGTATTTCTTCCTCTGAGGAGTATGCATTCATCTCAGATGCCCATTTTTAGACTGTATCTTTGAATTTTGGGGACCTGATTTTTAAAAATTATTTATATGTT
>NW_004524605.1:13257552-13261516 GCF_000260255.1 Octodon degus
GATTTGATTTGAAACTGTCTCATTGCTATATGTTTATCAATAAAACTTTGAAAAGAAAAAAAAAGTATGAAGACGAAAAAAAAAAAGAATATATGCAGTGTATTATTTGTGGAAACTGTACTTCCGATTGGATTTGAAACTGTCTCATTGCTATCTGTTTATCAATAAAACTTTGAAAATAAAATAAAATAAAGATAGGCACACATATAAAAAAAATTAAATGAGGTAGTGTATGTAGCAAATATTAGTCATTTTTCTTTTCTGTGTTTCCCCTCTGCAGAATCAGTCTTCATGCCCACTCCAGATATTCTACTACTGTTTTTCATGAAGCAGGTCTGCTGGTGGTTTTTAAATGGAGATGTTGATGTCCTTAGACACATGACACTCTTCTAAAAATAAACATCCTTGCCTTCCATAGAACCACGGGGCATGAACCACAACTTTGAAAGTGGAAAAGTAGTTCTCACACAATGCCTACAATTTGCTTGTTGCTGATTCCTGGAGTCTGGAAGCAAAGATAATTGGAAGGCAATAGATAGATGCCTACATTTTTTAATGGCAACCTGTAAAGAATTAACCTTGAGTTAGTTGTTCGTGTGATCTGTATGTTGACAGAAATGTTAGTTTCTGGATCTATGCCAGACTCTGAAGATTCAACAGGGAGAAGACAAACATCCCTGCTCTCTCAGATATTCCGGTCCAATGGTGGGATGCAGGCATTTTACTGAACATTATAACACCACATGACTAGAAATATGATGGAGGAAGCCCAAAGGGCCATGGGATCAGAGATAGAGAGCGCTATCCCAACCCACCCAAGGAGGGGTCTTGGAGTGAAGTCCACCGAAGGGCATACTAGAAGGATGAACAGACATTAGGCAGGTAGACCAGAGAAAGTACGGAAGGGGAGGGAAAGGAAGAGCAAAGCGTTCTAAGCAAGAAGCTTTGGCTTGTGCAACATTCACTTGCAAATGAGAATACAGCAAGTTTGGGGAACTCAACTAGGTTCCTTTTAGCTGTAGCCCAGAGAACGTGTTCACACGGGAAGAGGCTAAGAGTGAGATGCTAGCCCACTGTTCCTGCTCTCAGTGCTGAGACAAAATACCCAACACCCAAAGTTAAAGGAGGAATGGTTTATTTGACTCATGGTTTGCAGAGGCTTCAGTCTGTAGTCGTGTGGCAGGGGCATCACCGAAGAGAAACAGTTTTAGGCAGGCAGAAGGCAGCAAAGCAGAGGAGCAGCAGCAGGAGCAGCACAGGCACTGGCAGCAGCCCTCTTCCTGCCCCATATAGTCTATCCAGGCTACAGGCCCTTAAGGTGGGCGGCACTCACACCCAGGTGGGTCTTCCTGTTATCCACACCAGAACTGTGCCAACCCAATCACTGGCCCAATTTAGTGATCACACAGCTTGATTCAGCACCATACTCTGGATGCAGCCACCTCTGAGAAGCCACCATTTCTGAAATAGCAATTTAAACCAGATGAGGAACGTAATATCTAACTGCAAGGAATCACGCATTGGGAGCATATGTGAAGTGAGGCAAGACCGGAGAAGGCAAAGCCTTCACAAGCCCTTCTGAAACTTGAGTGGCCAGCCCTTGACCCTGTGAGGTGTCAGGAAGTATCCTGACACAAGGCAGGGAAATTATTAGGACCAATTTGAAAGTGAGTTTGGGCTTCCCTCTGAGAGCTGGGGAGCTAATGCAAAGAGCATGCCCTTTAGTTTTAACTTACGCTATTTTCCACATTCAGAGGGCTACTGGACTGTGTCCAGCCTACTTTACAGATGGGGAAATGCAGGGATGAGGCTACTTGCCTCATCTGCAGTTGGTTACAAAACTAGGACCAAAAGGCAAGCCACTGGATTTCCAACGCTGTTGCTTCCAAAAGCTCTGTTATATGTCCCTTGTAAGCAGTTGGAATTCAGGGAATAGGTTTTTTTGTTTTCGTTTTTTTTTTGTTTTTTTTTGTTTTGTTTTTTTTTGTTTTTTTTTGCCTAGATCCAACTAAATATATAGATAACAGGTTTTTTTGTTTGTTTGTTTTTGTATTTAGTACAGGGTCTACAGGGTTTCACTACACAGACTGGACTTGTAATGATCCTCCTGTTTTCAGCCTCCCAAGTGCTGAGATCACAAGCACACGCCACCTCACCCAGTCTCAATCGTATCTCAGCGGGAGGGTGGGGGTGGGGAGGTGAATGGAATGCAGGGGATGGAACCCAGGTCCTGCGTCTGCCTAAGCAGGCACATTAATCCACTGAGCTATCTGGTGGGCCCCAATAGTTTTTTTCTTATGATCTTTTAAAATAACTTCTTCCTGAAAGATGAAAAGCAAAAAAGGGCACAACAGGAAGAAATGTCTTACAGACAACTGAAACATCCAACCTCATACACCCTTTAGAATAAAAATCAGATTTATTGGGACTCTCACTGCTTTGCTGACACTTGAAATCCCAAGGAACACAATGGAAACTAGAAATTTAATAAAAAAGGAGAAAAAGAAATATGAGGTTTTTTTTTTTTTTTTTTTTTTTTTTTATGCCTTCAGGGCTCTTTTTTTTTTTTTTTTTTTTTTTTTGTAAGTCATTCTCCACAACACTCCCACAGCTTTCTCACCTAGCATTAAGGAAAGAAATGTATGTGTGTCTATATATGTGTAAATCACTGTTACAGAAATAGCAATTTAAACGAGATGAGTGACACATCTAACAGCAGGGACCCATGCATTCCGAGGACTTGGGAAATGATGCGGGACCAGAGAAGGCGAAGACTGCACGAGTCCTTCTGAGAGTCAATACACGGTGGCTCCTCTGTAACCTGCGATTTATAGGAACAGCACAGTCGTGAGTTCTGGAGAACATTCCAGAAAGTTATGTATATTGGCCCAAACACTTTCCAATTAGTTACCCTCAAATTATTGAGATGTGGTTCGCTGCAGTTAGGCAGTATCTCCAAAGGAGAATGGTGAAATGAATGCCTTGCTTAGGTTAAGACTTCAGCCCGGTGCGAAGGCTCCCTAAGCTGCTCTCAGTGAGTACTGCTTCTTGCAAGAGTCCTGGCAGAGGTGTCCCGAAGGGACGGGAACCTATCATCTCAGTTCCTTCTGGACCCCGGCTTTGCCCAGGTTTGCACAGCAGCGCTTCCTGTCTCCCTTTTGCTCCAAAGCAATTCTTCTTGAATGAAATCGAGGCAGGCGCCTGCTGAGAAAGTGGACACTTAAGGATTTTGCTCCAAGAAACAGAAAGGAAGCGGGAGAGGGGCGGTCCTCCTCCCCTCGCTGCAATGTCAAATCCACGGCTGCTCTACCCCTGAACTTTACCCCAGCTCGCCCTTCATTGGAGTCAGGGAGATGAGCTCCGCCAGCCTCCAGCCTCCTCCAGCCCCAGCCTTTCTCAGGGCACCACCTGGCTTGGCTGAGGGTCCTCCTGAGCAAGGAGCAGCCCTAGGGATCGAAGTCAATTAGTGGAAGGTCCTAACCCCGGCCCAGTGGTGTCTTCGTCTTCACGGACTTCACCCTGCTGTCTCTTCCCTTGAGAGCAAGCAGGTCTCCTCGCGCAGCCCAGAGGCTTGCTCTGTAAACTGACACCGGCAGTTGATACATTTCAAGAGAGCAGGGACCCTTTTCAGTGCAGCAGTGCACACTCAGCTCCGGGGCAAGTGCTTGGCACAGAACAGGTGACCACTGAAGATTAAGGAGGTAGATGGACACTCGGATTAATGAGACCAATGGGATCTGAACGGGGCCGAAGCTTCCGCCCTGCCCGGGCTGCAGGTGTGGTTCCGGGTTGATGGCAGGGAGGGGGCAGCCTTCCTTCTGCCTCCCAGAGACGGGCAGGGGGCAGATCTGAGGCAGGGGACCCTAGATGCGGGTCGCCGAGCCCCCAGGCCCCGGGCCAGCCACTTCCGGCTCTTTGTGCTGCAGCCTCTGCCGCTAAGGGGGCCGGGCGCAGGGGCGCGGGC
>NW_004524605.1:13261616-13268274 GCF_000260255.1 Octodon degus
CCTGGGCTAGGACTGCTGGGTGTTGATTTTTGTTTCCAGCAATGAAACTAAATTTGCTCAGTAATTCTAGGATTCTTTTGGTGGGTTTTTTGGGATCTTCTATATAGAGTATCATGGCATCTGTAAATAATAATTTCACTTCTTCCTTTCCTATATCCATATTCCTTTATCTCTCCTTCTTTGTCTAATTGCTCTGGCTACTGATTTCAGAACTATATTGAATAGGAGTGGTGACAGTGGATATCCTTATCTTGTTCCTCATTTTCTAGTGAAAGTTTTCAGGTTTTGCCTGTTTAGTATGATGTTGGCTGCTGGTTTGAAGTAGATGGTATTTATCAGGTTGCAGTAAAGACCATCGATTCCAATTTTCTGTAGGGTTTTTATTACGAACGAGTTTTGAACTTGTCAAAAGCTTCTTCTGCATCTAATGAGATGATCAAGTAGTTTTTGTCTTTGACTGTGTTAATGTGGTGTATTACAGTTATTAGTTCGTGTATGTTGAACCATGCCTGACTCCCTCGGATGAATCCCACTTGGTCTTGATATATAATCTTCT
The DNA here is from genome assembly GCF_000260255.1 of Octodon degus. Classification (NCBI taxonomy): domain Eukaryota; kingdom Metazoa; phylum Chordata; class Mammalia; order Rodentia; family Octodontidae; genus Octodon; species Octodon degus. The sequence goes on from NW_004524605.1 coordinate 13,262,173, forward strand.
GGATGATTTGCTGTATTCTGTTTGCTACTGTTTTATGAGGATTTTTGCATCTACGTTCATTAGCGAGATTGGCCTGTAGTTCTCTTTTTTGGTTGGGTCCTTGTCTGGTTTTGGTATCAAGATAATGCTTGCCTGCAGAAATGAGCTAGGGAGAACTGCTTCTGTTTCAATTTCATTGAAGAGTTTGAATCCTTTCTAAATTTCTTATAGCACTCAGCTGTGAATTTCAGGACCTGTGATTTCCTTTGTTGGTAAGGTTTTAACTACATTTTCTATTTCATTACCAGATATTGGGTTATTCAGAATTTTTATATCTTCTTGATTCAGTTTTGATAATTCATATGTATTTAGGAATCTATTCATTTCTTCTGTATTTTCCATCCTATGAGGGTAAAGATTTTTGAGGAAGGTATTGATGATCTGACTTTCCACCAGATCTGTAGTGATTTCACCCTTTTCATTCTTTATTGCATGAATTTGAGTTTTTTCTTTCCTTTGTTTAATAAGTGTGGCTAGGTGTTTATCAATTTTATTTATTCTTTGAAAAAACCAACTCTTTGATTCATTTCTTCTTTGTCTCACTTGATTAATTTCCACACTGACGGTTATAATTCCCTGCCTTCTTTGAACTTTGGGCTTCACTTGCTCTTCTTCTAGAAGCTTGCAGTTCAATTATTGACCTTGAGGTTGAGAATTAAACTATGTATTTGTTCTCATTCTGTTTCCATAATGTAAGAATTCACTGCCATAAATTTCTATCAGGACTGCTTACACTGTGTCCCACAGATTCTTATAAGTTATATCAGACCTTAAACTCATTTTATAGCCCAGGCTGGCCTGGAACTCATAGCAAACCTCATGCCTCAGCCTCCCAAGTGCTGGGATTGTAAGCATGGACCACCGTGCCTGGTCTTGACTTTTGACTGTAGATGTTGTTTAATTTCTTCTTTAATTTCATCTGTAGCCCAGGGGTTGTTCAGGAGGGTGTTATTTAATTTTCATGTGTTTATGGAATTTTTGTGGCTTCTTTTATCACTAATTTCCAATTTCATTAACTATGCTTAGTTAAAATGCCAAGGATAATTTCAATTCCTTTGCATTTACTTAAGCGTGACCTGTGGGCTAGTACGTGGCCCATTTTAGAGAATGCGCTGTGTGCAGCTGAGAAGAGTGTGTATTATGATGCTGTTGGGTCGAACACTCTATAAGAGTCTACTATGTCTTTTTGTTCACGTTTGCTTCAGTTCTGTTGTTTCTTTCCTGATTTTTGTATAGTTGATATACCTCTTTGGACAATGGGTGTTAAAGTCCCCTGTTACAACTGTGTTTTTTATTATTTTCTTTTTCATATCTATTGGTATTTGTCTTATACAGTTTTGTGTTCTTGTATTGGTATATATATTGTTATTGGATATATATATATATAAATGTATATATATAATTTTATATATGTGCGTATCTATTGTATTGTTATATTGTTAACTCTTCCTCTTGAATTTTTCCCCTAACAAGTATGTAGTGACTTTCTCTATCATTTTTGATCATTCTTTTTTTTTTGAACTGGGGATTGAACTCAGACCCTTGCGCTTGCCAGGGAAGCACTTATTCTACTGAGCCATCTCCCCGGCCCCTCACTTTTGATAATTCTTGACATTCACACTGCCTGCAAACAGTATAACTACCCATGCTTTTTTCTGGGATTTCTGTCACATGGAGTATTATTTTCCATCCTTTGGTTTTTCAGTCTATGAATTTTTTTTAGAGTTACATGTATTTCTTATATACAGCATGGTTTTGGATTTTGTTTCTTGATCCACTCTACCAGTCTATTTCTTTTGATTAGTGAATTAATGTCATTTACATTGATGATGGTTTTTATATTTGATATGTATTGGTTTATCTTTGCATGTTATTTTCTTGCTGATGGTTCCTTACTTTTCCCCTCAGTTTAATTGTTTGCCCTGCTTGGTGGTTTGTTTCTGTTGTTGTTCTTGGAACTGTGGTTATTTTTATCCCTTTCTAGAATATCTCTCAGTACTCTACAGAGTTGGTGTGCTAGTCATGAATTTCTTCAGTTCTTTTTTGTGGAAGTCTTATTTCTTTATTCATTTTGAAATAAAATTCTGCAGGGTACATCAACCTGGGTTGGAAACTGTTTTCTCCAGGACTTGAAATATTTTACGATAAGCTCTTTTTTAAAAAATGATTCAAGTTATTTTATTATGCAAACTAATGTAAGTCAAATATTATAACTTTCACTTTAAAAAAAAAATTTTTTTTCAGAACCGGGGATTGAACTCAGGCCCTTGCACTTGCCAGGGAAGCGTTTATTCCACTGAGCCATCTCCCTGGCCCTTTCAATTTTTTTTTTAAAGAATACAAAATAGTTGGGGAATAAAGCACTAGAAGCAATAAAAAATTTCACTAACAAAGTGAGAGGACTTCAAGAATGGTTGCTGCCCTGCGTAATCCAAGCTCTTCTTGATTTGATGGTTTGTCTTAAGAAGTCTGCCATGATTCTGATGGGCCTTCCTTTATATATAATCTGTTTCTTTTCTCTGACAGTTTTTGATATTCTGAATTTCTAGGATCATTGTTTTTGGCTCGAGCTAACAGGAGTTCTATATGTCTCAGTTACTGCGTGTCGGATTTTTTTCTTGTGCTCAAGAAATTTCCTGCTATTACTTCTGCAAATAGTCTTTATGTCATTTGCGATGGACTTTGTTTTTTTATTGACAGGCATCAGTCTATATTGTTCTTCTTTGCATCATCTTACTGCTGCTCCGTTGTTTTTTCCTGGTTTCTTTATATTTTATTTGATTTTTATTTTTATGTTCTTTATATAAAATAATAATTTTATTTATTTATTTTTTTGTACCAGGGATCAAACTTGGGGCCTTGTGCATGCCAGGCAGGTGCTTGTGCCACTGAGCTATCACCTCAGCCCTCCTTTTTATTTTTAAGAGATCTTCCCTTTTATAGTTGCTAGCTGCAGTGCTGTCTTCAAAGCATGAAAGTGTATCTACAGTTTTGTTGAAGAGTTTCTCCAGATTTCAACTGAATCTTTAATTTCCTGGATATCTGTTTGAATCCATTTCCTGCATTCTAAGTCTTTCCTCTATTGTTTAAGCAGGCACTTAAGCAACTGAGCTAATGGGCAGGCCCCCGGAACCGGAACACACTCTTTGTTTTTTTTGGTGGTGCCAGGGATTGAACTCAGGACCTTGTGCTTGCCAGGCAAGCACTTATTCCACTGAGCTATCACCCTAGCCCCCTCCTATATTGTTTATTCAATGTTTCTATTATTTTTTCTATGTTCCTCTCTTTATTTTTTAATCTCTGTGTTCTTTAAATATGCTCAGCAATTCTTTCATTATGGTTATCATTTCTTTTTTAACCTGAGAGATTATTTCTGATCTGATTTCCTCTATAGTCCCTTAGACTTGTTTCTTTACTTCAGTTGCTATCATTTTAGAAATTTCAGGTGTGTGACTTCCAGTTTCTTCTATGTTGATGTCTCCTGGACTTGTTCTGTGTGACTGGAATCTGAGACTGAATTTTGCTCTTTTGTCTCGACATTTTCTATTTCAAATAGAAGTTTTTCTTGTCTTTTCTCTGATGATCCTGGTAAGCATTGACAGGAGATAGCCATATCATCAGTATGAGGGCCATTCTAGGAAATGTCTGTTCTTCAGGGATATCTTCTACGTGTCGGAGATTCTCAGCTTGTGTCTGCCCTAAGATCCTACCTTCCCAATTAATTGAGAGTGGGATGTTGATTTCTATTTGGCTCTGTCCTCAGCCTGTATGTGTAAAGCTGTGGTGAGGTTATTACCCCAGAGTTTCCTCACATTGTTACCCAAGGAGAAGAAGAGATTACAACAGATATGACATCCTAGCTACAGTAGAACAATTAGCAATGATGACAGAATCAAAATTTAGAGATTGATAAACTATGGTAACTATTGATTTTTTATGTTAGACCATAGAGGGAAAATTGATATTTATACAACAGAACCAATCATAAATTAGGAGTTTCTACGTGAAGTATTACCCCTTGTTAGAATGGATTTATCCTAGTTCCTCTGGCCAGGCCAGTTGCCTGGTCCCAGCTTCCTCCCACCCTATCGAGGGATGGGCCCAGCACCTGGGTTCCTTTGGCCTAGGCAGTTGCCTCAAATCATTTTTAATAATAACAATGATGATGATAGCTCACATTTGTGAGTTCTTATGGGGTTCTTGGTTCTACAAAGCATCTTACATTTTCTGTTTCCTTAATTCTTCACAAGAACCTCAGGGAAAGGTAAAATTATTGTCATCTCGATTTTACAGATAAAACAAACAAGGCTCAATTAATTAAACAGATCTCTCATAGCCCTACAATTAGTGAAGAATGGGGGTGTGGAGTGAGATCTGTCTATCCCCAAGTTCCAATGCTCAAAACCATTCTGTGGGACTGATTTCAGGCCCACATATGCTAGACTCTGAGAACACACAAGCAACGGGGATTATAGTACAGTTGCACTGTGGAATTCTAAATCCAATTGGGAATATGCTTAGACTGTCTTTATCAGTTCTTATCTGAAATTATTGTAAAAAGTACTTATTTAAATAAAGAAATGCTTTTTTTGTCATTAAGTTATGTGTCAAAGATCTGGTCTTCAAGGGTGGGCAAGTAGCCCAAAGTTGTAGAAAATGAGCACCATGAGAGAACTACGTAAAGAATGGAAGGCACACATTTCCGTGGGGCCCAGGGTGGAGCCTATAATGTTTCAGCTACAGAAAAGTCCTTAACTTGCCATCTGAAACAATAAGAACAACAAAAAGCTATTGCTCAGAATGCTTTGAGCATGAAATCAGCCCACTCAGATAAGTTACTTAGCATAGAAGCTGGCTACAGATAAATATTCAACAAATACCCATTGGAAGGCATATGCTCTATCAAGATGTTGCAGAACCAAAGGAATAGTGAGGCAATAGTGTTTTAGAGAAAAGCCTAGAATCTGGGGCAGGCCAGCATTTAGCAACCCTGCCCCTTTCTGAGCCTGGATTCTTGAATATATGAAATGAAGCAATTTGGAGCAAGTCAGCAGATCTTATCTAACAACCCGTCTAAATTTTGTAACTGACCATCCACTTTCTCCTTTCCTCCCAAGCATATTGGTTCTTAGCACCGAATCTATGAGGCCGGCTGAGCAGCCTGACAGCCTGTGAGGCAACGCAGATTGTCTTGAGATTCTGTTGGTCTCTTTGTCTCATGTTTGAGGCGCACTTTTCTCTCAGTTGCCTATTTGTAGCCCTTTCCTTATCAAGTCTCTATTCTGAATGAGTTCTGTTCTGCAGGGACTTTCGTAAGACAACTTCTTCATAATTCCAACAAAGTGAGTCTCACACCCTTGGACACACATACCCCATGTCTGTGGTCTGCGCTTCCTGCAGTGCCCTCTGCAGCACACTGCCTTTCCCCTTGCTGCCTGGGCTCCGACTGAACACTGTGCTACTCTACTGTACACTGTCACACTACACACCAGGCACACAGCAGCACAAGTGCGACAGCGTCCCGCAGACATGCGAGCTACTTCATGACTTCTTCACATCTACAAATGTTCATACTATGGCATCCATTTGTACCTGTGAAAGTTCACAGCACAAGCCTTCACAAATCAGGCACTTACTGTACTTTAAATGTGTTTCTCGTTGATTTTTTATTTTAATCAGTGTATCCTTGCACTATATATTCGGAATGAGGAAGCATATTAATAAAAAAATGCATGCAGCTTGCAAGAAGGAAAATGAAGTAGTAATTATAAATACCATGGGTTTGACTTTAGGAACCCAGGCAAGTTTCTTGCTGGCTTTAGCTTCCTTAGTTATATGGCATAACAAAAGATTATATTTTCCTTGTAGAATAATTGTGAAAATTAAATGAGGTAGCCCAGTCCTAGCCCAGGTCCGGTGAGTGTGCGGAGAGCTTCCTGCTACCCTGCGCTGGCGGGACCAGTCCCAGCCCAGGCGCAGAGTGGGCTGGACCCTCTCCCAGCCCCTTGGGCCGCCCCCCACCACTCCGCAGTGCCTCCCCCACCCCGCCCGCCGAGTAGGATT